>NC_091128.1:154076243-154376243 GCF_040183065.1 Periplaneta americana | reverse complement strand
TAAGCAATAAAGTTATAATATAATATTTCACTGAAATAGAAAACCCAAACATACATTATCGTCTGCTCGGGAAAGGGTCTGTGCTGAGCGATAGTAGCGATCCTGGTGATCAGCAACTATCTATGTTTGCATATTTAGTAAGTATTGAGCTTCTCAACTGTATATACTAAACTGTGATACTACTACCACCTCTCAGAGTAGTGAATGCTCTTTTTATGTAGGGTAAAGGTTGGTGTGATACGAGTAATATTGTGATAGTTCTTTTTGAGTATTTATTACAATTACTGAGCAAGAGGAAGATCATTTTTTTGCGTCAACGTATTACGGGAATGTTCGTGGACAAATTGCTGCACAAATCCGGTCCTTCTCTCGCTCAGTAAAATTGTAATAGATTCTCAAAACGAACTATCACAATATTACTCGTATTACAGTATCATCAACCATTACCCTAAATCACATCAAGCATCTCCTATGATGTTGATGAACAAGTAGCTTACTCGTATCTCGGAAGATATTAATTTCATTCCTATGTTTATTAGACTTTTTTTTCTTGTTTTGATGAATACTACCAACTCCCAAAATATTGAATACTTTTTAACATTCTGTATATACTTATATACAGGGAACGGATTTATATGGACTAAAAATATATGAAATATGTAAATATATATGTAGTTATTTTTACCAAAATATGGAATTAAATATGGATTTTTACCAAAATATGGAATTAAATATGGACTTAAAATTATAAAAAAAATGACTATGTACGTTAAATATTGGTACATTTTAATCAAACTAAACAAAAAATATAATGGACGTACCTTATCTTCCAATGTAGTTTCAACAAAACACAATTTTTATTGTCTGTTACCATAACAATAGGTTACAAACATTTCTTTCAAGTGCTGAAAAGTGAATCTTCTTCTATTGTCTCTGAGGATAGATTTATACTGACTAAAAGAGCGTTCGACGTCACAAGAAGTAACTGGTACATAATTCAATTTCACAATGTCTGCTGGGGATAAGTCCAAGTTAATCTTCACTGTTGATTCACCACTCATCACAGCAACAACCTTTTGTAGTTCTTCATATCCAGGGTTTTTTGAAAGTACAGTGTCCACCTTAGCTCTTACTGCATCTGCAACTTTACCTCTACCACGATTCAGTTGTTCCACAGTACTATTTATAATTTCAAAACTTTCAGATAGTGAAAGGTGCCTATTTTGGAGACTTTTGAGCGTTTTTATGATGCATGAAAATGTATGCTGAATGTGAGCTAAGTCATTCTTCACACTTATGTCACAGGTAACTGTTTTCGCAGTATCAATTGAGACTGCATCTTCAGAGTCCAATGCAAGGAGAACATTGTTAATAGAGTCTATATGTTCGGCATAATATTCAACTGCTTCTAGCCATGTACCCCATCTAGTTAAAATTGGCTTTGGTGGCAATGGAATTTCAGGGTACATTTCTTTCAACACGTTAACTCTACTGGGAGCTTTGAGAAATACTTTTTTCACTGATGAAATCAACAAATCTACTTTAGGGAAATTGTCTCTGACCACTTCTGCCACACGATGAAATGCATGCGCCACACAAGTAAAATGAGTCAATTTAGGATATACAACAGATAATGCTTGTCCAGCTTTGACCATATAAGGGGCAGCATCGCTAATAAAGAATAACACATTATCGTACATAATACCCTTTGGCCACAGGATACCCATAGCTTCGTTGAACAGTTTAACTATAGTTTTGTTATTGCACTTTTCTAGAACATCACAATGTAAAAGAATTCGTTCAGAATATTGTTCATTTAACAAACCGATAACTACATTACCAACAAGTCTACCTTCTTTGTCGGGAGTCTCATCAATGGAAACCCAAATTGAACTATCTTTAATTTCATCTCTTATCTTCTGTATTGTCTCATCGTAGATGGATGGAGCATACGTCTTCCTAAGTGTTGACTCATCCGGGATTGTATGTTGAGTATATTTTTCAAGGAATTCCCTGAAGACCTTATTCTTTAGTTTGTAGAGAGGAATATCAGCAGAGATGAGAGAACGGCACAGGTCGATGTTAAACTCAGATCTTACATTCGATGTTGTTGGTTGTGTTAAAAACAATTGTCTCTGCTTGGAATTTAGTTGTTTGTTGGCCTGATGTTTACTAGTTGTAATGTGTTGTTGCACCAGGAACTTTTGTGTAGATGATACTGCACACTGACACAAATTACAAAATAATATTTTATTGTCAGTTGATAAACCATCTTCTTTAAATTCTGAAATGTAACTTGTTAGTTTTGATTTTAAATTGACTGAATGACGTACTTTTGGCATATTTACCGTCTTTATAGTATGATTTACAAAACTGAACCTATGTGTACTCTGACTGGCATTTAACTGTTGAGCTGCACAACTGAAGTCTGTTAAAAATTTTAAATTAAATTAATACAGTTTTGTAACTTACTTTCCCATTGTTGATAGGACTGCTAATTTTCAAATAACTCTGATGTTAAAGGGATTACTGAACATGTGTTTAAATCTCTATTGTTGAAATGTATTTTTAAAAGTTAATGGAATTTTGTTTTGTTTTATTGTTAAACCTAATATAATATGGACTGTTTTATATGAAATATGGAAAATATATGGAAATTAACGAAAATATGTACTAAACTCTAAAATATGGAAAAATATGGAAAATAAAAGTAGGATTTTTCAACCCTACACATTGTGAAACATAAAGATAATGCAAAATATAAATTATATTAGCTTTATAAGTAAATATGTATTTACATATAAATCCTTTCCCTGCTTATATATAATCACTTTCAATTTCTGAATATATTTATGGTCTGTGATTAACTTAAAGTATTCTTCATGTAAACACAGTTATTATAATAGTACATTATGCAACGAGCCTATAATGATAGTAATTAAGAAGAGAGCATGGATGTTTATGAAACGAGCGCAAGCGAGTTTCATAATTTTCATACGAGCTTCTTAATTACTATTATAGGCGAGTTTCATACGACTTTTTATGCTCGACCATATTTCTAACTTGAAATTAATTCAGATGTATACATTTTATTTGTATCTGACAAGAGCGGAAGTGACTTTGTTCTAGGTCGTGAATTGTGAGATGTGCGCAGACGCGAAAGTATTGACTTTTTCCGAGGAACAATAATGTCATTGACCTTGTGTAATCCCGTTAAACTTGGCATAACCTTGATTATTGAATTCGACATTGAAAAACGAGATGACAAATTGCATTTATTTGAATATTATTTACAATTAACGCTAATTATTATAGTAACAGAACATAACCTTCTGCGACAGTATTGGATTTCCAGCCTCCGTGACTTTTCACTAATTCTCTTTCGATTGCATATCCGAGAATAATCGATTGCGGTTTTATAACGGTTTTATAACGGTACAAAGCTGAATTATCATTGGCTGAACACCTGTAAGCTGAGTTGTCATTGGCTGAAAACAACTGTACTTTAATAAGTAGGTGTACTTTAATGACATGCATTAAAGGACTGCTACCAGGTGTATAATTACTACATTTCGGCATGGTCGAGTATAAACAATTTTATAGCAGAAGAACTAGATTCTAAGATATTCAAACTCTTCAATAGTCAAAATAGTACATGAATGTGAACCAACTTTAATCCTTCTAAGTGTTGCACCATTTTAAAGTCTACTACATTAAATTTTCTGCACCATTTCTCCTTTTATCCGCCAGAAACATTAGACGGATTACAACATTTATGGTTTGAAGGAACGCAGGTGATGTAGTTGTGGTTGGAGTTTGTGAAGTATTCTGCGTAAGTTGAATTGTTGTGTGGTTTGGTTATGATTGTGATATTAAACAACTTAATAATTCATCAGTGATTATATAAGTGTTAAAAGAATGCATTCAAGAATCAAGACTAAATAATATTAAAATCCATACAACAGTTAGAGAAATAGCTGTACACAGATATACAGGAAAGCCACTTCAGGGAAGGTGAAGACGCGCATTTCCCTGAAAATTTGGAAAACTATTTTTGTAACATTACACTAGTTTCTATTCATATTTTGTAAATGAGAATATAAAATGAAAGACAATTATTTATCAAATATAAATAGAAAAGAAACGTTTGTGTTAAGTTTAATCTTTAAATAAGCACCGGTCTGAATGTTGGAGATGAACTCTTATGGCTTAAAATATGCATTTATTTTCACTATGAATGTTGTATTCAACTTCACGACTTTGATGAATGTTCTTTTATAATGAAAATGGCGTGAAGTAACTCCATCTTTTATCTATTATGCTTAAAATCAGTGCAATAATAGAACAGCAATTACGGAGCATGAATAAGCATACTCATTGAACGTAAACTCCGTCCGCAATGAGGACGTTAACTTGGACGAGCTTTATCATCACGACACTAATCTCCCATTGCATGCGCGGTTTGATCGTTGGATGAAATATCGCATAATAGTACCATTCATATCACGAAGTATAAGAGTTTTTTTCGATAATTTACTGCTCTATCGCTGTTATTATTACTTTGGCGGATGGAGTAATATGGTGTGTTTTAATCAATGAATTGTTTAAAGCATTAATGTTATTCTCTTATTTCCCATAATGATAAAGAGCCACATAATGTTAGGCCCCTTATTGAAATGTATTTTAAAAAGACCTACCAGTAAACTCAATGTATTTGCACCTCTAATTTTATACGTTTCTTTCATGTTCTTGGAGAGAAAAAGTAAAATTATTTCCGTGTGTGAATATTTTCAAAATATGTCATATCCGCCATGAAAATGTTTAATTAATTCATGAGTTCGCCGACATGTTGTTTTTGACGTCCCTGACTATGGGAAACAATTCATAATTATTGTTCATTTCTTTATTTTTTATTTATTGATTTATTTGTCCATTTATTTATTTTTTCAGTTACTTATTTACCTATTCATGCATTTACTTATTTCTCCATTTATTCATTTATTTCTCCATATTTTGATTATTTATTTTTCCATTTACTCATTTCTCTCTTTATTTATTTATTTGTTTCTATAGTGCTTTATTTACTAATTTCTCTATTTCTTTCTTTATTTGTTTATTTCTCTCTCCTTGTTTCTCTATTTATTTTTTTATTTTTCTCTTTCTTTGTTCATTTCTCTATTACTTTCTTTATTTCTCTATTTATTTGTTTATTTCTCTCTCTTTCTTTGTTCCTCTATTTACTTCTTTATTTTTCTCTTTCTTCGTTTATTTCTCTATTACTTTATTTCTCTATTTCTTTATTTATTTGTCTCTTTCCCTCTTTATTTATCTGTTTCTTTATTTATCTCTTTCTTTATTATTTCTCTATTTCTTTGTTCACTTCTCTCATTATTTGTTTATTTTTCTCTCTCTTTGATTCCCTATTTATCTCTTTATTTTTCTCTTTCTTTGTTTATTTCTCTATTTATTTCTTATTTCTCTATTTCTTTGTTCACTTCTCTCTTTATTTGTTTATTTTTCTCTCTCTTTATTTATTTCTTTATTTTTCTCTTTCTTTGTTTATTTCTCTATTTATTTCTTATTTCTCTATTTCTTTGTTCACTTCTCTCTTTATTTGTTTATTTTTCTCTCTCTTTATTTATTTCTTTATTTTTCTCTTTCTTTGTTTATTTCTCTATTTCTTTGTTCACTTCTCTCTTTATTTGTTTATTTTTCTCTCTCTTTATTTATTTCTTTATTTTTCTCTTTCTTTGTTTATTTCTCTATTTATTTCTTATTTCTCTATTTCTTTGTTCACTTCTCTCTTTATTTGTTTATTTTTCTCTCTCTTTATTTATTTCTTTATTTTTCTCTTTCTTTGTTTATTTCTCTATTTATTTCTTATTTCTCTATTTCTTTGTTCACTTCTCTCTTTATTTGTTTATTTTTCTCTCTCTTTATTTATTTCTTTATTTTTCTCTTTCTTTGTTTATTTCTCTATTTATTTCTTATTTCTCTATTTCTTTGTTCACTTCTCTCTTTATTTGTTTATTTTTCTCTCTCTTTATTTATTTCTTTATTTTTCTCTTTCTTTGTTTATTTCTCTACTTATTTCTTATTTCTCTATTTGTTTGTTCACTTCTCTCTTTATTTGTTTATTTTTGTCTGTCTTGGTTCCTCTATTTATTTCTTTATTTTTCTCTTTCTTTGTTTATTTCTCTATTTCTTTATGTCTCTATTTCTTTGTTTACTTCTCTCTATATTTGTTTATTTCTCCCTCTTTTTTGTTTCTCTATTTATATCTTTATTTTTATCTTTCTTTGTTCATTTCTCTATTACTTTCTTTATTTCTCTATTTCTTTCTTTAGTTATTTCTCTCTTTCTTTGTTTATTTCTCTATTTATTTCTTTACTTAAGTCTTTAATTGTTTATTTCTCTCTGTCTTTGTTGCTCTATTTATCTCTTTATTTTTCTCTTTCTTTGTTTATTTCTCTATTTATTTCTTTATTTGTCTATTTATTTGTCTATTTATTTCTTTATTTGTCTATTTATTTGTCTATTTATTTCTTTATTTGTCTATTTATTTGTCTATTTATTTCTTTATTTGTCTATTTATTTCTTTATTTGTCTATTTATTTCTTTATTTGTCTATTTATTTCTTTATTTGTCTATTTATTTATTTATTTCTCTCTCCCTTTTTCTTTCTTTGTTTATTTCTCTATTTATTTCTTTATTGGTCTATTTATTTGTCTATTTATTTCTTTATTTGTCTATTTATTTCTTTATTTGTCTATTTATTTCTTTATTTGTCTATTTATTTGTATATTTATTTCTTTATTTGTGTATTTATTTCTTTATTTGTCTATTTATTTCTTTATTTGTCTATTTATTTGTCTATTTATTTCTTTATTTGCCTATTTATTTATTTATTTCTCTCTCCCTTTTTCTTTCTTTGTTTATTTCTCTATTTATTTCTTTATTTATCTATTTATTTGTCTATTTATTTCTTTATTTGTCTATTTATTTCTTTATTTGTCTATTTATTTCTCTATTTATTTCTTTATTTGTCTATTTATTTCTCTATTTATTTCTTTATTTGTCTATTTATTTCTCTATTTATTTCTTTATTTGTCTATTTATTTCTCTATTTATTTCTTTATTTGTCTATTTATTTATGTATTTCTCTCTCCCTTTTTCTTTCTTTGTTTATTTCTCTATTTATTTATTTCTCTCTCTCTCTTTTTCTTCCTTTCGTTCTTGCTCTCTTTCTTTGTTTATAGCTCTATTTCTTTTTTTTACGTTTCTCTTTCTGATTTATCTCTTTCTTCTTTTATTTCTATCTTCTTTATTTCTATTTTCTTCTTTATTTATCTCTTTCTTTATTTATTTCTTAATTTTCATAACAAACAACTGTCTGACGTTTCCATGGTAATATTTGTTATTGCTTACAAAATTTCATGCGTCGTTGTAATGCATGTATTAAGACAGGTGGTCGCCACTTTCAACAACTGCTCTGAGCTCTAAGTTGTTGCTGTGAGGTGTATGTTGTCTTGGAAATAGGACATTAAATATCTTGTTGTTTGCTAGAGAATGTGGTTGTAACACTAGCCACTTCATATCCATGATCACCTGGGCAACAGATTCTTATCTGCCTGCTTCATTGTACAACAGACATCAGGGATATTTAAGACAGTGGAGCAAAATGTCATGCATTGTTCTGGATATGTCAAAGCTGGTGATCACCACTTTGAACAGTTGTTTATGTGTGTAAAAAATTAAAGCAGCTTGCAAAAATGTTCTTCAAACTTATTAATTGTTCGAGAGCTTATAGCTCCTGAAATATGCATTTCCGATTACTGGTTCCTGATGTCAAAATATTCAGTTTAGAGTCCTCTACCACCTGTATAATGTTGACCCTAAAGATTGGGGACACTCTGTATTTATAAATAAATAGTTATAAAATCATAATTATATATGAATAATTTTTAAATTTTCAAATAAAGTTTGTGCCTTATTCCTTTGTCTTTTGTAGCAGTTGTTATATAATTCATTACAATTTATTTACTGCTGCTGATTATTATTGTGCATGACGTAATTATCTTATATTTTGTACGATTGTGATTTTCTCTACAACTACAATCCTTTGCTGACTGTAACACTTTCTACACCCCTACCCGAACACTGAGTAATTTCAATTATTTCAGTGGTAAATTAATTACGTCATAAGGGATTCTCCGTTATTTGTTTCGTGAGTAAGTTATTTTTGCAATAATTGCCTCTTAATTCAATTTATGTATTTCTAATTTTTGTTTTATGTAGTACATCTTCCTTGCCTTATTAGTCATTACTAGGGGACGGATGATGATGGTGACTTAAAATATACTTAAAATGATCACTAAAAGTCCTTAAAATAATGAAAAAATGACATAAAATTAAAAGAAAATAACATTTAAATATTATTCAAAGTACTCGAATCGCAACTTCTTTAAAATTAGTCACCTTGTTTCAATGACTGCGCATCGAACTCGGAGCGAGGAGGCAACTTCCTGGAATTTGAATAAGATAAAGGAAAAGAACATACAACAAAACGGAGGTTTTAAGAGAAAACTATAGATTTTAATGAGGGTTTACAATGTGTTTCAATGAGGGATGGTCCATGTCAGTTCCTTCATTCCCCGTCGCTAGACCTTCAAGATGAGGGAGTGTGAATGACAAAAACAAATTGTGGGCGCAGCGTGTATTTCTGCAATCTTTGTGTTAAAAATACTGTCTACTACAGTAGATCCCTTCCGAACCATACTGGGGACACAATGTCCTATCGTCCAGGAAACAGTGAAAGTTTCCCCCCTTCCAAATGCAAATTCTAAAGACACCCTGGTACCGACAAAAGAACAGTAGCAGTCAAATCCTTCACTTAAACTAAGTTGTTGTGAAGCATTTTATATTACTTCTGTTGTGTGAGGTGAAGCCTTCAGTGGTATGAGGGATGGACTTTAGAGTTTGTTCCAAACTATAAAACTCAAACTTCTCTGTTATTCACTTATTCAGTAGGTAATTATTACGGATCTATTTGCTTAGAAAAATATGTAAAAGACCTACATGTAAAGAAGAAAATGAAGTGCATTCTAAGTGATCTAAAAGATTTCAAAGTATCATAAATGACAAAAAAATGCCGAAAAAATATAAAAATGACCTATTGGTTCAAAAACGTAAAAAAATGCAAAAAATGAAACATAAGAAATTATTTTTTTACGTTGATATCAATATAGAAAGGATTTCCATATTAATAGGCATCATCCTAATGTGAAAAAGAAGAAGAAGACTTTTCACCAACATCCGCCCCCTAGTTATTACGAATATCAGCCACCAGTTTAGTCTAGGAGCCTAGATCATGTCGGCTTTATAGGCTTTGAGGTTATCAACTTTTCTCGGGTTTACTACGCTGCCATCTAGTTTACATAAGGAATCACGTCATAATTCCCATTTGAATTGCGACTGTACTGCCATCTCGTGTTAGTTTACGGCGGACGGGTGGCGATCCTGGCGGTTGTTCTCTTCAAAGTGCTGCCGGTTTTAACGATGAGTTATCTGTTACATATATGTTCTAGGCTAGGAGTTACTTATGCTTTGAAACTTCGCTCGCGCATAGGTTCGAATTTCATCTCGGTTGATTACATGGCTATGTTTTCATCTATTTTTCCTAAACTCCAAGGCAAATGTCAGCATAGCGAATCGTCAGTCTCAACTAGCTATCACTAATTCCATCAACGCTAGACAAACGTACGGGCTATTCCATCTCAAATCGACCGAAACGTAGGGAAAATTGACCTTGTAATTTTTAAATACAATGAAACTTTTTCTGTCCGTCGACAACTGTGATACAATGCTTTGTGCAAAATTTGAGGCATCAGAACTTCATAGTGTTTAAATTTAAAATATTTAAATTTATCGTATTTTCATAAAATTAGGAAATTTAAACTGTTGTGGCTCCGAAACCCTTTCACCCAATGATCAAAATCATGGTTTATTTTGATGCTGAGAAATTACAGTTTATATTGACATGTAAACAGTTTTTCTTACTTTTTATGGAAATGGAAAAATTTAGATTTTTCTTCATTAAGACGCCTTTGCCCACGAACAAATATTTTTAAAATATATGGTTAGATTTCGCATTTAAAGTACAAATAAACACATATGTTTTACTGGTGCACCGTTGATAAGAAAGTATTGAAAATATCAAATAAAGAAAATAAATAGTACGCGCGTGAACTAACCAGCTGACTGTAGGTAGTCGAGACAAGCAAGACCAGGAGACAAACACGTGATGTGTCGTCTAGCAGTCATGGCTGGGCTAGTTTTATCACGAGTTTTCATAAAGACAGGAGTAAAATGACGCCCAATGCTCGCTTATCTTCAGCTCTCGGCCAGTTCAGGTCTAGGCGTGTGAAAATAATTTATTTAATACCCTCGAAACTTATTGCCAAGCCACTAAGCAAACAATGCCGAAACCCTCTTAATAATGCAAGGTTTTTTCTCAATATTTTTTACATTTTTACAAATGGGCAAAAAGCCTAAAAGTGAGTCAAATCAGATTATCTATCTCTCTGTATACAATAAAAATAAGTATTACTTCTTATCATAACCTACTAAATGTCAGCTTCAAAATGAGCTCTCGTTCAATGTTCTGCAGTAAATGGTTCCAGAGTTCTGAGCGCTGAAAGAGGCTTGTTTTTATAAAATACGCTAAATTTGTCGCTCAATAGTACGAAAACCGTTTGACTTTCGATAGTATATTTTTGAAAATGCACTCTCCTCAGCACCTTGTATAAGTAGGGAAAAAATTGGAGTATTAAAAAAATGCAAGTTTTTTACTGATCGATTTCATATGGAATAGCCCGTACAGTTGATAGCACGTTATTAAATAACCCGTACGAAACTACATGAATGTTATGCAAATCTAGTCTTTCAGGTAAAGCTCCCTGTAAAGCAGATTTGAATAATTTCAAGGGAAAAAATTGTTCCGGGGCCGGATATCATTCCCGGGACCTCTGGTTGAACGTACCAGCGCTCTGCCAACTGAGCTACCCGGGAACTCCACCCGACACCGTCCCAACCTTTCCCTTTATATCCACACAACTCGCGTGGGCTGACGAAACGCCGGAGACCCACATCGAGTGCACACAATCTCTGTGTGACTTGGAATTGTGGTTTTCTGTTAACGTACAGAGTGACGTATATATTATGCAAGTCTAGTCTTTCAGGTAAAGCTCCCTGTAAAGCAGATTTGAATAATTTCAAGGGAAAAAATTGTTCCGGGGCCGGATATCATTCCCGGGACCTCTGGTTGAACGTACCAGCGCTCTGCCAACTGAGCTACCCGGGAACTCCACCCGACACCGTCCCAACTTTTCCCTTTATATCCACACAACTCGCGTGGGCTGACGAAACGCCAGAGACCCACATCGAGTTCACACAGTCTCTGTGTGACTTGGAATTGTTACATGAATATTGTCATAATTACATCGAAATTATTTTTTTTATGTCCGTGCTCACTTTTTCCTTTCAGAGTTATTCCAATCGTACCGCACATTTCTTGCTAGAAATTTGAGCCGACAAAGTACTGATCAATGAAAGATAAAAAATCCTATCTTTACATGCACGATTTGATCTGCAGCAAGCTTTCAACGACCTCTCCACCTTGTACAATGATACCAGTACTAAAACACATTCCACGAGTTTAAAAGAGAGGAATTTGCAATTATCGACATGTTATATAGCCGGAGAATGGACCACTCCAGGTGGGCAGATATGCTGCTATCAGGTTTCTCTGGCGGTAAACAAAGGGACGAGAGAGGCCAGTGTCACTGCGCGTCGATATCAACAACTCTCACTTTCTAATTCATGAGTATGAACTTTTTTGCGCAGTTATACTGGCATGAAAGATTACTAAGCGCGAATAACTGGTTTGGAGCATTGACCTTCCAGCCACACCATCCTCACAATAATTCTATAGAAAGTAAATGCCCGTTTGATGTAAGAAGTGAGAGTCTGGACGAATCCACTGAGCATTTGAAACCACTCTGGTAATAAGCACAGTGATGCATGTGTATAATCAATTTGGCTTTGTTTATCAGCTGCTCATGACTGATGTTTCACGCGACCAGTCCTCCGACATCCCGGGAACTTTCTGTTCATCTCTGCGCAGATTGACTTCTGATGTAGCACAAGTGCCATTAAACTCACAAGTGCGAATCCGGTTGCGGCGTACATCCGTAAGCAATCTATCAACTTATTGTTTTATTCCGCAAATATTAATTAAGTGTTGTGTCTATCACTGACAAAGTGAGAGGGTAACTGATGAAAAAAGTTGATGTCAAAAAGAGATAGTAACTGTTCTAATTACTGGCGGAGAACTTTTGTCAAAGAAATAGAAAAAAGTAGTACCTTTATAGAATACCGGAACATTTACTTAATGAAATAAAAAATATAAATATAAATGACACTCGGGAGGCAATTAAACGCAGACTAAATATGGGAAATGCCTGTTATTATTCGGTTGAGAAACTTTTATCATCTAGTCTTCTGTCAAAAAGTCTGAAAGTTAGAATTTATAAAACAGTTATATTACCGGTTGTTCTGTACGGTTGTGAAACTTGAACTCTCACTTTGAGAGAGGAACAGAGATTAAGAGTGTCTGAGAATAAGGTTCTTAGAAAAATATTTGGGGCTAAGAGGGATGAAGTTACAGGAGAATGGAGAAAGTTACACAACGCAGAGCTGCACGCATTGTATACTTCACCTGACATAATTAGGAACATTAAATCCAGACGTTTGAGATGGGCAGGACATGTAGCACGTATGGGCGAATTCAGAAATGCATATAGAGTGTTAGTTGGGAGGTCGGAGGGAAAAAAGCCCTTTGGGGAGGCCGGGACGTAGATGGGAAGATAATATTAAAATGGATTTGAGGGAGGTGGGATATGATGGTAGAGACTGGATTAATCTTGCTCAGGATAGGGACCAATGGCGGGCTTATGTGAGGGCGGCAATGAACCTCCGGGTTCCTTAAAAGCCAGTAAGTAAGTAAGTAAGTGAAATAAAGTCTTTATACACGAAGGGTTTTCTAAAAAAAGAACCATAGTCCAGAAATGCAAATTTGAGATATTAAGCATATAATAATAATAATAATAATAATAATAATAATAATAATAATAATATTATTAATTATTATTATTATTATTATTATTATTATTATTATTATTATTATTTTGCTAATAATTGAAACATAAAATATAATATAAACAGATAAAACTTTAGCTCACCCCTGAAAGATTAGAGCTCCTGAATTGAAATTAAGAAGTATAATATAATACAATTTGTCTTATGTCTACTACACAATAAGAATACATAAATTTACATTTACAATTTTTCATTATTTCTAAATCCATACATTATTGTTCAGTGTTTGTTATGTCCCCAATTTTTACTTTAAATATTATTGTTTCAAGCAGCATTTTAATATTTTATTAATTTTCTCGTATTAGTTACTTATTTTCTACATAAAATTTATCTTAAAGAACTCCATTCCCTTTCTCTATTTATGTTAAAACTCTGAAACGAATAGCACCCCCGTTCTTAATTTTTTTTTACAAAAACACATTACTACACGTCTCTTTTAAAGAGAGGTTTGCTGAAAACATTAGGTCTGAATCAACCAGGATACGTTTGGAATGATCGCCCAGCATTAAATAGAACCTTAAAAAATCACCAACATTGTGATTATATGAATGTAACTATGCTTTTCTACTGTTAAAATAAGCTTCAATTTGGCTGCAAATGTTTGGTTTCATATCTGAATATATAGTCAGTCTTTACTTTCCGGGAACAAAAATAACATTGGAAGCTTTAGATCTTCATTTTGCTGCGTCCGCCGCTCTGTTTGGCCATATTCAATACACAGGCTGTTTCGTTTGGATCGAGGTCAGTCTGTTCACATATTGGTTTTAAAGCTAAACGTTTTAACTCGGGCTCATTAGTTCTTGTCGCTGTTAATCCTATTGCTGTTTACGTTCAGGCTTATTTGAACTGTTTACCAGCTGGACATTAATTTGTCTGCTCTCTATACTACGCAATGTGATGGATGACTCCGGATAAGCGAAACCAGTCAAAGACAAAACTAGGAACTAATGCATAGAGTTCAGTTTTAACACGATATTTAACGCTTTATGTAATCGAGAAAGAGTTTCGAAATCACTAGCGATAGTGAGGGATCTCAATAAACAGCAGAGAGGTGAAAATAAGCACCAGACATTTAATTTCTAGTTTTGTGTGATTTGTACAAGGACATCATTTTATTTTTACTTCAATTTTTATTGTACCTGAGTTTTTTAATGTACTCCACGCCCACCCCTTCTACTAATGAAGTTCCAACTGTACTCCACACAGAACTGAGGCCGCATATAGTAAGCAGTACTGAGTTAGTGAGTATAGTACGTTCCAGAAATATGTTCGCGTTTTCCAGTGACGAAAGAGTTTTCAATATTGAATCATATTTTCGCACAGGTACTGTCGTCCGTTTGCCTATGTCGCATCCCGATTTCCCCCACCTGCTTCTGCTCGCCCCTCTATAAAGTCTAGTGGCTGGGCTGTCTTAGCTCTTTTCTGAAAACATTAATTTCTGTTAGGAATTGGACGTCTATGTAATATTATACAACTGTTTAAAATAACTTAAATAAAAGGGCCTCGTTAAGTAATTAACTGTCACGTGATTTCCCCTCTTTCTACGACCCTGTGACATAACCACTTGGACGGACAGTAGATAGCATGTCTGAGTAATTTTATCTTTTCGGATCGGGCAGGAGTGAAGACTGAATTTAGAGTACATAAGGTACTCTTTTATAAAATAGATACAGAATTATTTCAACATGAGGTACTAGTACGAAGGACCAAACTGGTA
The DNA here is from genome assembly GCF_040183065.1 of Periplaneta americana. NCBI lineage: Eukaryota > Metazoa > Arthropoda > Insecta > Blattodea > Blattidae > Periplaneta > Periplaneta americana. Next base: position 154,361,308 of record NC_091128.1, on the reverse strand, counting down.
ATGGAAATTAGATGCAATAGTCTACAGTGCGACAATATGCACAAAAGAACTGAAGCCTGTATCGAAATGAACAGCCACCATTTTCAAAATTGTGTTTAAATATCCATATTATGATTATTTTTCAATTTAACTTCATTCTCTATACTGTACGCTAATGTGCTGTAGACAGTATAATACGAGTATACACTGCATAATGAATACGTTCGCATGGATAACTCAGTTCATGAGTCAAAACACTTATTGTTAATACTGTACTGTATTTTGATTAAACAAGAACCTAATGAAAATTATCAAACTTAAAATTGTGATATTTCCTACTTTATGTAAATGGATGAACTACTTTTCTTCCCTCCTATACCTATTAAAGTGTTTTGTTTGTATTTTACGCCAGTATCACCGAACTCCAGTCGTGGAAGGGGGTAGCAAACGGTGTTTACAGTTCTCGACCGTTTATCCAAAGGTATAGCCAGGCTAATATTAAAAATGTTAGTAAAAATAAAATGATGTCCCTGTATATAAATAACGTTGATATAATGATAACTTCTAGTGAATATTAAGAAATGAGACTATCTTGTGACTACGAAATGCAACTTAAAACTTTACTACAACGAACAGCGGATTAAAGGTCGTTACATTTCTTCGACTTTTGTTAGATTATTGGGCACTGTTCCCTTCCAGAGCTTAGTGCTGAAGAACGAACACATCATCAGCAACTCGATTTTCACTTCCGGTTTTACCTATTTCCATTTCCGGTTTTACCTGGAATGATTCTTTTAGTGAAGGAGATCGGAAGACGAAGGTTTCCCAAAGCACTACAGTTTCCCTCAACTCAATATATATTATTCCACCAACACTCTCCGCTTTACCTTTGATTGATGTTCTGGCTGAAAGATAAAGTCTTAGACAAAAATGGTGATCGGTTTCCACGGTGACTTCGGTTGATTCCGTCAGAGCTTAGGTTTACACGTGAACGAATTTCTTATTCACGACTCCGCTCTGTTTTGCTTTGTTTTGTTTGTTTGTTGCTTTTTCTGTCTACTTATAGGTCAAGTGTTATGAATAATCTATAACGAAGATATATTCAAGGAGTAAATTAGGTGCAAAATAAACAACCTTTCCCTATTCGTATGAACCAGAAGTTACTCGAAGTGAATTTAGACAAATTCACGCTTTAGGAGAGCGGTCATATTTTGTGTCTAAGGCTGTACGATGAGGGACATAATAGTTGAGCAACTGGAGTTTTTTTCTGAGTCAAAAATGCCACTATTAAAATTGTTTTTAGATTTTAATGTTCTTAAAATAAGGCAAATTTATTATATTGTATTAACAAAATTCATACATAAAATTCGAAATAATTTTGAATTATATTCTCACAGTTATGAAACAAAAGGTATGAATTCTTCAAGATTGTTTGAACCAAAATGCAACACTGCTACAGTATTTAATCATGGTAGTATTTAGGCCCAAGAATATATAACAAATGTATATTTCAATATCCTAATCTTGTCAATTCTAATAGTTCTAGTATTAAATTTAAAAAAAAGTTATGACATGTATTCACAAAATTAGTAGGCTATTTCATTAGCAACTTAAGGAGACAGAAGACAATCTGATATGTCGTTACAGATGGCGCAACAACAATGCTTGTGTGTCTTGATATTAATTATTTTTTAAATATAATGCCCAGTTTGATCTTGATAACAATGACATGATCAAACAAAGGTCGATAACTAAGACTAATGTACTTGAAGAATTTAGTACCAACACGTGCTTTACAAGCTAGACTATTACTGTAAGAAAAGATCATATCTGAATGACTCCCCTGTAGTCTGTCAGGTTAAAATACATTTATTTTAAATTTTTCATGTTTTTTAGTTGGTTATTTAACGACGCTCTATCAACTACTAGGTTATTTAGCGTCAATAGGATTGATGATAGCGAAATATTTGGCGGGATGAGATCGAGAATTTCCCATAGATTACCTGACATTCGCTTTACAGTTGGGGAAACCTCAGAAAAAACCCAGCTAGGTAATCAGCCCAAGTGGGAATCGAACCCGCGCCCGAACGCAACTCTATGTTTTTAAGCGAAGAGAATACTGAAAAAAAAATTGAAATTTCTTGTTTTCTCCTTGGAACTTACAATTCATTGTGAGCTGAACAACCGTACGTACTCGTATAAAATTTAAATTTGAGTATTAGGGTTTAAAAAGAAAAAAAAACAAAAGGGAGCCCAAATTTGACAATTAGCTCCCATTTGTAACTATTTACAAAAATTGATATAACTCAGTTTTTTTCTAGATATTTGAGAAGTTTTTTACCAGACTTTTAAATACTCTATTAACAGAGCTTTAAAGAGGACATCATTAAATGTCGTAGCATTGAGTTAGGGCTTAAATTTTATTTGTAATATATTCTCTACAGTCAAGAGATTACTTTAAGCAACAAATTAAAAACATTTCGTTATTCGTTAGTTGTAAGTCATTACTTGTCTTATTATTTTAATTACTGTACTTGTTCCTGAATCACGTATTTAACTTGTAACCGTAAATCATTGCTTGTAATTTCCATTTATTACTCTTAACTGTTGCATTGTTCATGAATTAAGTATTAATTTGAAAGTGAAAGTCAAACTTTGTTATATTAATCTACTATTGATTATATTTTTAAGGTCGTGTATTTACTCTGAAACGGTTAGACATTCTTGTATATCTTTTGCATTGATTATTCCTCAAACATCTCATTAATCTTTAACAGGATCCATTCTTCCATTAAGGTGCATTCTTCTACATAATTCATGTGAATTGTAACTGTGACCATTATTTTATATTATAACTGTACTATTGTTTATTGGTTATAAAATATGTGTTTGATGCCAACTATAACCCTAATATACCTCAGGGTAAAATAGGGTTTATTAAATTGGATAAAAAAATAAAAAAAGAAGTCAATTTTAGTCAAATTTCAATACCGTAGAAGAGGGTAAAATCGATCAAGATTTTGCAATTTATAAATGATAGAGATTATGCAATGGTGCGATGTTCCTCAGAAAATAGCATTTTGTCGTCATATCCTTCAGTTATGAAAAGCACGTTAGAAGAAGTGAATTACAATCTATCGAAGACTGATTTTTTTATTTGACTTGTGATCGAAGTTACCTGCTTAAATAGGGTAAAGTCGATCACCATTGAATTTTTAGTTTAAGATCGATTTTAAAATATTGCGGAGTAAAGTCGATCACTGTATATGTTTTTAAAAAACAAATTAAGTGTATTACATATATTTTATGTGTTATAAGGTGTGTAGAAAACAATAATAATCTACAATATATGCCTATAGGTTTACGTAGTGTATCTTTTCTTACTGTTATCATACAATTCGATACAATTAGGCCTATAGCTCTCCACTGTAGACAAACTTGTCTATGTTTGCTAACTTATAAAACATAAACATATTCACATACCAACAAACAAAGATTTAAAAATTCAAAATTTACATTGAAATACCACATTTCAATTATAATTAAAATGCTATTCAACATTGCTTAGGTTTATATCAGATGTTATTTGAAATCTTCCCCTCCTCATGTCTCTTTAGAAACTACGTTGTTCTCATCGTCAGGTACAGAGGGTATACAAAATATGTTCCTTTGGCAATGCTTGTCTTACGCAAGAAATTCACCATAATTACGTCTTCCTCTTTTCTCACTATCCCATCAACATAAGTTATACTATGACACTTTTCTGTTTATAAGTGTTAGTTGGATGTATTTCGGTGAATAATTTATTCTTCCTGCTGGTGCTATCTGTTTCGAGTAGGTCGATGGCATGATCGACTTAACCCTACAAAGGTACAAGTTTTCTTAAAAAAATGAGTTTCAATACTTACATTTAGTATTTAGTATTTATTTATTTAACCTGGTAGAGATAAGGCCGTCAGGCCTTCTCTGCCCCTCTACCAGGAGATTCCAACTACAATATGAACAATAAAATTACAATTAGTATTAAATTTATAATTACAATTACATTACAATTAGTATTAAATTTACAATTACAATTACAATAAAATCAAAGTACGAAAAGGTTACCTGAATAATTAAAGCTAGATAATTTATCATAGAGAAACAAAGAATATTTTATATTTACTGAATTACAAATTAAATCTAGAATAACAAAATTGTATAGTGATGAAATTACTGAATATTGAAATATTTTGTGATAGATTAAAGAAACTATTTACAAAAAATCAATTACTGACCAAGTGCCTAGCAAGTTTTCGTTTGAATTCAATTTTATTTCGACAGTCCCTGATGCTAGCAGGTAGCGAATTCCAGAGTCTTGGCAGGGCTATTGTGAAAGAAGATGAGTATGAGGAGGTGCGATGGGATCGTATTGTTAGTATTGTTTCATGACGAGAGCGTGTGTTCAGATTATGGTGGGAAGAAAGGTAAGTGAAGCGAGACGACAGGTACGAAGGAATAGAAGAGTTCAAGATTTCGAAGAGAAAGAGAAGTGAATGTAAATTTCTTCTCTTATCTAGTTTAAGCCAATCTAATGCTTCCAGGGATGGGGTAATATGATCATATTTACGAACATTGCTTACAAAACGTACACACAAATTATGAGCACGTTGAAGTTTCATTTTGTTGTCGCTGGAGAGGTCTGTCAGTAAAATGTCCGCATAGTCGAAATAGGGAAATACAAGTGTCTGCACAAGGGACTTTTTTAAGCAAGAGGGGAGATGAAATTTATCCTTTTTAGCACATGGATAATAGAATATACGGACTGCAAAACTATTATTTCAGGATACAATCTCAACGAAAATTACTTACATATAGTTCCTGTCTCCTTTCACTGCAGACGATAATTTAAAGTTTGTGAGACTTTGTTTTCGTTTAAGAGAAAAAGTTGAGAATAAGAATTTTCGCTTCAATAGTAATTACACCGTGTTCCCATTTTTGGCATGCGCAGCCTTTTTGATGCCCCTCTCGCTTATAATTTCCATGTCAGGCAATGAAGTGAACATAACAAAATTGTAACAAGTAACAGAGAGAATGTATAATTTTCAATAAAAATAGCAAATGATCGATTATACACCCACTGATTGACTTTACCCACTTCTACAGTATCCTCTTCCCTTAAAACTGTCAATGTTTTCAATCTTGTTTAAATAGTGGAATCAAATCCTTGTAAAATTTACGTAGAATTTAATCGACATCTGCTTCTTTCCAGAAAGAATACTACTCCGCTTTAATCAGGTCATGTCTTATAATAAAAGTGCAATATTTCAAACTGTATAAACAATCACACTCCGTTCTCCAGAAGAAACTCCCGCTGCGCGAAGATAAAATCGCACGCTGAACAGAGTTGCTCTCGCGACGCAGACTGGACCGGAGTACATGGGCCGCAGTTTCCATCTTGTTTATCGCACTTCACGGTCACTATTTTGTGGCGACGCCGTGCCCTCTGGCTACAAACCACTCCCAGTATTTCATTGCACTATACACTCGTTGTACGTAGTAACCCCATACTATATTTTTTTTTTGTTTCACTTCCTTAAATCCTAAACATTTGTGGGAAAGCTATACTTTCACACTAAATGATCATTAATCTCGCTCTTGTGTCCCTGCACATTTATTGGGCCTACTGCATTGTGTTCCAGATTATTATCAACTTACAAACAATGGAGTACTAATTAACTTTCTTTGTAGCAAGTTAGGGAAGGTTCCTTGTTTATAAAGTAACGAAAATCCGTAATGTCCTGCGCTTTACTGTCGGTATGCACCTTCATTTCAGTCTCAGAAGGGCCAGTTGCGATTAAAAACAGTTTCAGTCCAAACCTTTTTAAGTTAGGACTAAATGGTTTGAAGATCGAAAGGCATCTACATTTATTTATTTATTTTATTGCTCGTAAATTTCAAATGAATACAAGTTAATATAATATAATATAATATAATATAATATAATATAATATAATATAATATAATATAATATAATATAATATAATATAATGTAATATGTATGCATTTATTAACACTGCAATTAGGTATACACCCGATGGCAGTGATATATAATATACAATAATATCATTATAATTATGCAATAATTACAGCAATAAAAGAAAAAAATATAATATAATGAACCTAAATTTATTTCTAACTATAAACAAATAAATCCAATAAACCTAGGACTATAAATAAAAACTATTCTATAATAACGCCTACAATAAGCAAAAGTAAACTTAACTTATAAGTACTTCTATTTCACCCAACTATTACCAGTTTAAGTAATTACATATCACCTTAATTACAAATCAACTTAGTTACATATCATTTTAATTAATTACAAATCACCTTAATTTATTTACATATCAACTAAATTACACATCATCTTAATTAATTACATATCAACTTAATTAATTACATGACACAACTTAGAAAATTACACTGCACCTACAATTACATTTTCAGTCTAATCTTCTCAACCTTTCCTTAAATGTATTGATTTTGAGACAATGACCCTGAAATATTGCCGCAGGTAAGCTGTTCCAGTCTACTAATATGCGGTTAACAAAGGAAAATTTTGCCACGTCCGTTCTTTGTTTTATACATTTAAACTTCCTAATATGATCTGCCCTGCCTAAGAATGATGGTGTTGCTAATTTAGCATTGATGTCTGTCCATGCTTTTGTCCCATTTGTGCCTTAAACAATAATATATAATGTAATGTAATGTAATATAATATAATATAATATAATATATAAACTAGACCACTCCTGAATGAGTAAAACTCGTGCTCAGGAGGGAATTACAATACTAACAAAAATAAAATAGAGAATGAATAAATTACAGATTAAAAAGTGTTAAATATCTTTAAACCCAACTATAAATCCAATACATTTTTTTTAAATTTTTTTATTAATTTGGAGAGGATTAGTGGTTAAAATATTAGAATAACATTTGTTTAATAATTTAGAACCATGACTCAAGCCATGATAAAAGGCTGCATTCGTTTTACATTTAGGTACATATAAACGCAGAGAAATATTACAGATAGAGAATAGAGAGCTCTGATGACCGAAGACCTACATAGAGGAAGAATGAGAGAAAAGTAGAGAAAAATGAGAGAAAAGGACGAGAGGAAGAATGAGACAAAAGAACAGGAGGAAGAATGAGAAAAAGAGCTAGAGGAAGAATAAGAGAAAAGGACGAAAGAAAGAATAAGGGAAAAGAACTAGAGGAAGAATGAGAGAACAGAGCTAGAGGAAGAATAAGAGAAAAGAAGTAGAGGAAGAATGAGAGGAAAGAACGAGAGGAAGAATGAGAGAAAAGAACGAGAGGAAGAATGGGAGAAAAGAACGAGAGGAATAATGAGAGAACAGAACTAGAGGAAGAATAAGAGAAAAGAACTAGAGGAAGAATAAGAGAAAAGAACTAGAGGAAGAATGAGAGAAAAGAACGAGAGGAAGAATGAGAGAAAAGAACGAGAGGAAGAATGAGAGAACAGAACTAGAGAAAGAATGAGAGAAAAGAACGAGAGGAAGAATGAGAAAAAAGAACTAGAGGAAGAATGAGAGAAAAGAACGAAAGGACCAATGAGAGAAAAGAACTAGAGCAAGAATGAGAGAAAATAACTAGAGGAAGAATGAGAGAAAATAACTAGAGGAAGAATGAGAGAAAAGAACTAGAGGAAGAATGAGAGAAAAGAACTAGAGGAAGAATGAGAGAAAAGAACTAGAGGAAGAATGAGAGAAAAGAACTAGAGGAAGAATGAGAGAAAAGAACTAGAGGAATAATAAGAGAAAATAACTAGAGGAAGAATGAGAGAAAAGAACTAGAGGAAGAATGAGAGAAAAGAACTAGAGGAAGAATGAGAGAAAAGAACTAGAGGAAGAATGAGAGAAAAGAACTAGAGGAAGAATGAGAGAAAAGAACTAGAGGAATAATGAGAGAACAGAACTAGAGGAAGAATAAGAGAAAAGAACTAGAGGAAGAATAAGAGAAAAGAACTAGAGGAAGAATGAGAGAAAAGAACGAGAGGAAGAATGAGAGAAAAGAACGAGAGGAAGAATTAGAGAAAAGAACTAGAGGAAGAATGAGAGAAAATAACTAGAGGAAGAATGAGAGAAAAGAACTAGAGGAAGAATAAGAGAAAAGAACTAGAGGAAGAATGAGAGAAAATAACTAGAGGAAGAATGAGAGAAAAGAACTAGAGGAAGAATGAGAGAAAAGACCAGAGGAAGAATGAGAGAAAAGGCTAGAGGAAGAATGAGAGATAAGAACTAGAGGAGGAATGAGAGAAAAGAACTAGAGGAAGAATGAGAGAAAAGAACTAGAGGAAGAATGAGAGAAAAGAACTAGAGGAAGAATGAGAGAAAATAACTAGAGGAAGAATGAGAGAAAATAACTAGAGGAAGAATGAGAGAAAAGAACTAGAGGAAGAATGAGAGAAAAGAACTAGAGGAAGAATGAGAGAAAAGAACTAGAGGAAGAATGAGAGAAAATAACTAGAGGAAGAATGAGAGAAAAGAACTAGAGGAAGAATGAGAGAAAATAACTAGAGGAAGAATGAGAGAAAAGAACTAGAGGAAGAATGAGAGAAAAGAACGAGAGGAAGAATGAGAGAAAAGACTAGAGGAAGAATGAGAGAAAAGACTAGAGGAAGAATGAGAGAAAAGAACTAGAGGAAGAATGAGAGAAAAGAAGTAGAGGAAGAATGAGAGAAAAGAACTAGAGGAAGAATGAGAGAAAAGAACTAGAGGAAGAATGAGAGAAAAGAACTAGAGGAAGAATGAGAGAAAAGAAATAGAGGAAGAATGAGAGAAAAGAACTAGAGGAAGAATGAGAGAAAAGAAGTAGAGGAAGAGTGAGAGAAAAGAACTAGAGGAAGAATGAGAGAAAATAACGAGAGAAGGCAGGAGAAAAAATAACGAGAGGAAGAATGAGAGAAAATTACGAGAGAAGAAAATAAGAGAAAAGACAAGAAAAAATAAGAGAAAAAGATAAGAGAAAGAATGAGAAAAAATAGCGAGAGGAAGAATGTGGGAAAAGAACGAGATAAAGAATGAAAAAATAACGAGAGGAAGGAAAAGAGAAAAATGAGACAAGGGAACTAAAAACATAACTAAGTAAGAGGAATGAACGAGAAGAAAAACAGCAAAAGCGGTAGAATGAATTAATGAGAGGAGAAAAGGAGAGTGTGAAAGAGAAAAATTTAGAGACAATATTAAAAGATGAGGAACAGAAAAGAATATGAAGGGAAAAAGTTAAAGGGATTTCTGGAAGAAGAATTTTAGAAGCAGAAAGAGAAAGCGTAATGGAAAATATAATGAAAAAGTAAAATAGGACAAAAGAATGTAATGCTAAAGAAGGGAAAGAAAGAAAGTTGAAATTTGAGGTAAAAGGAAAGTGGAAGGAAAAAAAACAGTATAAAAGGAGAAAGTTGAAGAAGATGAAACCACAGCAATCGCTATGATGAGATTAGTAAGGAAGGAAATGTGAAAGAAGATATAAAATTAAAGAGCCAAAAAAGGAATAAAATAAAGAAAACAATTAATAATAAGAAATGTACAGAGAATAAATAATAACAGACTAGAGCAAGGACAGTAAGAAGAGAGAAAAAGCCGAGGAATGGTGGGGTAATGGAAGTGAGGAGGAAAGAAATGATATGTAATTGGAGTATTAGTTGTAACGTATGAAGACATCGCTTATAATTTCGACCTGGCGAACTGAATAGGGAATCGATTCCGGTCCTCAGAATACGAAAGACAATAGGCACGAGCAGTGGCTGTAAATCAGCTTAAATTGGAACCGCGGTGGGATGGGGAGGGGGCAAAACACACGTAGCCCACAAGTATTCGCAGAACTAATCAACGCGTCGGTACACGAAGCTCTCGTTTCCACATGCTACGACTGCATTCCACGCAAACCCTCCTGCCTCAGATGGCACTCGCCGTGCCTAGGGAAACCCCATCGTTATGTAATCCACTTAATTGATTCTTAATCCTTCAAGTGCCAATAAAAACTTACGGTTATTAAAAACGACCACCAAGTGCGTTTTACAGCCCACACGTCGCACTCACTTGGCAGAAATATGTACGCTCTAGGTTTTCATGGATCTTTAAAATAAAGTTATTGGGCAATTTCGTTGCCAACTTGACGACTTTCATGGTCTGTCTTCGTCTCGAAGGAGTAGCACTTCATTCATTTTCTTCTGTTTATAGGCCTGCTCTTGTCCTTTTGTAAACGTGGAAGAGACACTATACGCAGGTAGTTTGAAGAAAATAAGACAATATTTACTCAGTTTCTGTCAGATGCTTTCCCAATTCACTGCGAGATAAAGCAAGGATATGCACTATCATCTTTACTTTTTAACTTTGCTATAGAATATGTCATTAGGAAAGTCCAGGATAACAGAGAGGGTTTGGAATTGAATGGATTACATCAGCTGCTTGTCTATGCGGATGACATGAATATGTTAGGAGAAAGTCCACAAACGATTAGGGAAAATACGGGAATTTTACTTGAAGCAAGTAAAGAGGTAGGTTTGGAAGTAAATCCCGAAATGACAAAGTATATGATTATGTCTCTTGACGAGAATATTGTACGAAATGGAAATATAAAAATTGAAAATTTATCCTTTGAAGAGGTGGAAAAATTCAAATACCTGGGAGCAACAGTAACAAATATAAATGATACTCGGGAGGAAATTAAATGCAGAATAAATATGGGAAATGCCTGTTATTCGGTTGAGAAGCTTTTACCATCCAGTCTCTTGTCAAAATATCTAAAAGTTAGAATTTATAAAACAGTTATATTACCGGTTGTTCTTTATGGTTGTGAAACTTGGACTCTCACTTTGAGAGAGGAACATAGGTTAAGGGTGTCTGAGAATAAGGTGTTTAGAAAAATATTTGGGGCTAAGAGGGATGAAGTTCCAGGAGAATGGAGAAAGTTACACAACACAGAACTTCATTATATTCTTCACCTGACATATTTAGGAACATTAAATCCAGACGTTTGAGATGGGCAGGGCATGTAGCACGTATGGGCGAATCCAGAAATGCTTATAGAGTGTTAGTTGGAAGGCCTGAGGGAAAAAGACCTTTAGGGAGGCCGAGACGTAGATGGGAAGATAATATTAAAATGGATTTGAGGGAGGTGGGGTATGATGGTAGAGACTGGATTAATCTTGCTCAGGATAAGGACCAATGGCGGGCTTATGTGAGGGCGGCAATGAACTTCCGAGTTCCTTAAAAGTCAGTAAGTAATACACTGCTCTCTTAAACTGACTGAGCATATTGGGAATTAAATCAATGACTTTCCCTGTAAGATTCGAAGTATTTGTTTAAAGTACATGTCTGAAGTTCGAAACATGAAAACCACATGGTCGGCGCGTTACTGGACGTGCACCTGAGACAATACAAGACATCGAATATATTTCTCTGTTTCCGTCTGCCTTTGGCTGCACAACATGTAGATTTATTGCTCTCACTCTACATGCATTCAACACAACAATTCCAATATCGTTTTATTCAGAATAAAACGATATGGAATGTTGACTGGTTGTTGGATGAAATAACTCGGTTCTATATTTCGTTCACGAAAAGAATTGTACAGTGTGCATGAAACGCTAGAACAAAAAGCTATAGAAGCTTCACAGTGCTTACCCGGTCCGTGGCTGTTCGATCAATTAAAAACTTACAACGACCAGGACAAAGGAAAGAGAGTTAAGAGGGTAATTCAAAGCAAGCTGTTTAATACGCGTACAACAAACTATTATTTTTACACCAGACGGATTTCTCCGTTGAAATAGTATTATTGATTACTCTGTATACAAGATGAATAGTAAGTAATGTCATTGAATTTAGAGGGTTATTTTTTTAAATATTTAAAACAAACAATTTAATACAATTTCGCTTGCCTTGCTTTCTTTTCGAGATAAAAATTGTTTTATATCAAACATTTCGTAGCGTGCTTTGGGAAAGCCATTTAGTATTTAATTCCCAATAAGCTCAGTCAATTTAAGAGAACAATGTATTATGATAATTAACATCATTGCAAAACAAAAACTACGATGAAAGAGTAATGGAACGGAGAAAAATTCTCTCCGGCGCCGGGATTTGAACCCGGGTTTTCAGCTCTACGTGCTGACGCTTTATCCACTAAGCCACACCGGATTCCACCCCGGCGTCGGGAGAATCATCTCAGTTTTAAGTTCCAACTCTTGGATTCCCTCCAGTGGCCGCCCTCTGCACTACGTCATAGATTTCTATGAACCTAGGACCGAAGTCCACACATATGCTGAGGTGCACTCGTAATGAGTGACTAGTTGGCCGGGATCCGACGGAATAAGCGCCGTCTTAAATCACGAAGTGATTTACGCATATCATATATATTATTATTATGTACCGAAGTACATATGATATTTCCATGCAGATATTCTGCGTCATCATACGATGAAAGAGTAATGGAACGGAGAAAAATTCTCTCCGGCGCCGGGATTTGAACCCGGGTTTTCAGCTCTACGTGCTGATGCCTTATCCAATAAGCCACACCGGATTCCCGGCGCCGGAGAGAATTTTTCTCCGTTCCATTACTCTTTCATCGTATGATGACGCAGAATATCTGCATGGAAATATCATATGTACTTCGGTACATTATAATAATATATATAAAACAAAACTAATTCACATACAATAACAAATATTACACTCAAATCGAAGGCCTACCCATGGGATCACCCATTTCCAGCATACTAGCAGAAATATCTTACACTACATAGAACAGACATACATACTAAACAAAGACAACAACAAACATGCAAACAACATCATATATTGGCACAGATACGTAGATGACATACTAATACTATACAAAGGAAACAAAAGACAGGTCCAAATCCTTCATCAACACATAAACAAAATACACCCAAAGCTACACTACACATTAGAAATTGAAAACAACAAATCCATAAATTTTCTAAACATCACAATAACAAAAGTAGACAACAATCACACATTCAAAGTATACAGAAAACCCACAACAACAACAACAACAACACATCCAACCACCCCACACAACACAAACAAGCTGCATTCCGAACAATGGTACACAGACTACTCAACATACCAATGAACCAACAGGATTACAACGAAAAGCTAAACACAATCAAATACATAGCACAAGAAAACAGATACAACCCTAACATAATAGACAACATAATACGTAAGACAAAACATAATCACAAAAAACATAAGAATACAACAGAAACACAAGAACACAAAAAATAAATCACACTAACATACGAAAACAAAAACACACACAAATTTGCAACCTCATTCAAGAAATTAAATTACAACATCGCATACGGAAAAATAACACTCTACAAAAACATCTCAACACACAAACAACACAAACAAACAAATACAACCACACAGGCGTATACAAACTCAGATGTAACACCTGCAACAACTTCTACATAGGACAGACAGGCAGACCATTTCAAACACGTTACAACATCACACCATAACAAAATTACAAAACACTTCCACATATGCAGAACACATCACAAATGCTAACCACATCCACAGAGACATCAAGACAGACATGGAAATACTACACATTCAACCAAAAAGCCAGAAACACAACATACTAGAACAATATGAAATATACAGACACACGAAAACACACCCCAACGAAATTCTCAACACACAACTCAATTCACGTAAGTATAAGGAGAGGAGTGCAACATCTCCTTCGAAGGGATGTCCTTAAACTTCTGGTGGAACCTGCAGTAACTTTCCACCGACTATGTGCGCAGAGTTCAGTAGCAGCTCAGAACGAACTACGAACTGCAGTAAATCATTCCACAGCAAATTCAATACTAACTTCCACAGCTCACATATTGTTTCACTTCATAGAAGCATTAAAAGAGATAGAGACAGAAACTTACACCAAAATTATCAATTGAGTGTAAAGTATTTAGACAGACAGACAGACAGACAGACAGACAGACAGACAGACAGACAGACAGACAGACAGATAGATAGATAGATAGATAGATAGATAGATAGATAGATAGATAGATAGATAGATAGATAGATAGATAGATAATAGATAGATAGATAGATTGAACTGATCGGAAACCATTTGGGATATTTGAGAATCACTTTGTACCCACCGATTTTAGCTGATCTCCACTTTTGTCTATGGTTCCTTGGTAAGTAGTTTCTAATGTATGTTGCCTGGATTTTGTTTTGCAATAAATATTACATTGCTTCTTACCCTATTTATTAATTACATCTGTCAGTTTACATCAGGCCAGGGCGCTATTAACTCGATTGAGTCACTACAGATCATCTCTTAACTCCCCATTCCACCGTCCCAGACCGACACAGTTATGCTTTGGCACGTACTAACGAACAGGAATGTCAGTGACTAATTGCATCAGGCTTTCACGAACTTTCTGCTCTCACTGGTCGCTTAAAATCCACCACTGATGCACAAAGATTTACTCTGGTTTACACATACACGTATTTAATGTTAATGTTATGTTTTATTTAACGACCTCGCAACTTACTTACTTACTGGCTTTTAAGGAACCCGGAGGTTCATTGTCGCCCTCACATAAGCCCGCCATTTGTCCCTATCCTCAGCAAGATTAATCCATTCTCTATCATCATATCCCACCTCCCTCAAATCCATTTTAATATTATCTTTCCATCTACGTCTCGGCCTCCCTAAAGGTCTTTTCCCCTCCGGCCTCCCAACTAACACTCTATATGCATTTCTGGATTCGCCCATTTGTACTACATGCCCTGCCCATCTCAAACGTCTGGATTCTTTATATGGTCGTCTTTGTCTTCTGTAGGGGCATGTGCATTTATAACTACGATATCGCACCATCTACCCTTAAGTACTAAATACGATAGCCTATCACTGATAATGCAGAGGTGATATCAGCGTCGCTGGATGTGCCGGAATTTTGTCCCGCAGCAGTTCTTTTACATGCCAGTAAATCTACTGACATAAACCTGTCGCATTTAAGCACACTTAAATGTCATCGGCCTGGCCCGGGATCGAACCCGCAACCTTGGGCATAGAAGGCCAGCGCTATACCAACTCGCCAACCAGGTCGACACTAAGAACTTCCTGTGGATCAAATAAAATAATCGCTGATTCTTTCTTTCAAACTATGTGAATTTTCCGATGCTTGAAATTACACAGTTCTTTGGCGTCCGGAACTGTATTCCTGTATGCTGGTTGAATAAATGTTTCCTGGAATTCAAGGACCAATACAGGTTTTGCCGGAGGGCTAATTATTGTCTTCAAATGCTGCTTGACTAAGGACATAAGATTTGTAATGGGCAAACATTTATTCCCTGGACGGAATTATAACTTATAGTCCACCGTCGTTGCTTCCATGCAACGTTGAAACTTCGCGAACAACAATTCACATTGACGTATAAATACGTATCTTTCACGCTACTTAAACCAGACAAGTTAGATAACAGACTTGATATATGTTCTCTACAGTATTGTGCAGGAAAGCATGAAGCAATAAATCTTATGATGAGCAACATTTTCTTACAAATGACGAACATAGTAGAAATTTAAAAGAGAGCAGACAACTGAAATTAACGCAGCATTAAGGCAAATTTATTGCCTCTGTAGCTGGAATGAAAGAGGACACAAATATTTTTCTTTGTTTATTATATAGTTCTATTTTCCGGTTGTGCAAGTGTGAAAGTTTGAGAAATTTGTTTAGAGGCTCGTGAAGTCTGGTATGTTCCCATGAAATTGTTTGTATGACAGAGACAAAACCGGTAATTTAGAATTTAGGCTATTTTAAGAGAAAAGGTAAATCGCAAAACTGAATACAAAATATTTAAACAATATGACGTTAAAGACTTGTAGTACGGTACATAAATTCGTATGAAGCACTTTCTGAATGTATTTTAGTATATGTACTTGAGATGAACAAAACTAACTGCCGCTCTTGCTAGCTGTGTTCGTTGCATTTGTCTTTCGAGTCTCGTCTCGTCTCGTCTCGTCTCGTCTCGTCTCGTCTCGTCTCGTCTAGTCTCGTCTCGTCTAGTCTCGTCTCGTCATTCACGTGCGCCTCGAGTCTCGCTCATCATTCTCGAAATAACATTTGGTCGGCGTGGAAAGATTTCGTAACTCTGAATAACATATATCATTGAAATAATAATATTATAAATCTTTAAATGAGACGAAAAGACGGAACAAAACAGTATCTTAGTTATCAAAATGTTCTGGTTTTATTATGTGATATTACCTATGGTTATATAAATAGAAAAAAAAACAATTCTCAAATAAATTTGCATTTCTAAGAAACATAAAACATAACTTCAATACCTTTTTACTTAAGATTGCACACTTGATCTCAAACATATGAAAAGAAAATTCCTAGCCTTTTAATAAGGGCCTAGTAATTAAATAAAGACTTTGGAACGGATTATTATATACTGTAAGGTAGATATGTTGTTTCAAATAGGCTATTTCATTGTTTATACATATATAACAGCTGCCAAAATAGTAAAAGTTCAGTCAGGTATAAACAACTGCGGCGATTCAAGACTGCTTGACATTTGGGACTTCGGGAGTGATCAATCTCGACGTCTCGAAACACTCACAATCAGTCTTTACGTCAACGATGCGACGTATACAACATTGTCGTGCGTGTTTTCGACTTTGGGAGCGATGTTAGTCTTGCTTTCTCGATCGTTGTTAATCTCTAGTATGTGTATCGTCGTTGTTTCTGCAATAACTCCTATGTGCAGAATATAAAATCTTTCAGTAGGAAGAAAAAAACACATTTATTCATCCTATGGCAGGAGTACATAGGAGACTGTGAATTCTTACATTTTCGGAACAAAGAAATATAGTTACATATAGGAGATTTTATTATACATCTTGATTACACAACTTTTAATACTATATCACTTCGGAATATGTATGATAAGAACTTTCTTGTGTTAAATTTTAACGTACCTTGTTAACATGTTTCGACCTATTTTCGGTCATTTCAGAACTGGTCGTTGTTGATCTTGGCGCCTCTTGTTTCCTGTGTGGGTGCGTTCGTAGTGTAGAGTCAAAGAGTGTATGTGTTTTGAAATTGAGTTGTGTGTTGAGAATATCGTTGGCGTGTGTTTTCGTGTGTCTGTATATTTCATATTGTTCCAGTGTGTTGAGTTTCTGGCTTTTTGGTTGGATGTGCAGTATTTCCATGTCTGTGTTGATGTCTCTGTAGGTGTGGTTGGCATTTGTGATGTATTCTTCATATGTGGAGGTGTTTTGTAATTTTGTTATGGCTGTGATGTGTTCTTTGTAACGTGTTTGAAATGATCTGCCTGTCTGTCCTATGTAGAAGTTGTTGCAGGTGTTACATTTGAGTTTGTATACGCCTGTGTGGTTGTATTTGTTTGTTTGTGTTGTTTGTGTGTTGAGATGATTTTGTAGAGTGTTATTTGTTCTGTATGCGATGTTGTAGCTTAATTTCTTGAATGAGGTTACAATTTTATGTGTGTTTTTGTTTTCGTATGTTAGTGTGCTGTATTTTTTGTGTTCTTGTGTTTGTGTTGTATTCTTCTGGTTTTTGTGGTTTTGTTTTGTCTTACGTATTATTTTGTCTATTATGTTGGGGTTGTATCCGTTTTTTTGTGCTATGTATTTGATTGTGTTTAGCTCTTCAACACAGTTCTTTAGTTCAACATACCAATGAACCACCAGGATTACTACGAAGAACGATAAATATGTCATATAGGAGTTATTGCCGGAACAACGACGATATGTGTGTAAGACTATTTGGATAATGCTTGTAATAATTTCCTTGTAATTAGGATGTCTACCATCACCTTAGAAGAGTAATAACAAACGAAGCCACAGTTATTCCTTTCATTAATTTGCTTCATCCGGTAATTCCACTTTCTAACGCACCTTTCAATGACTTGCCTCTGAATTACGGTCTTTGATGAGAACATATTAAATAACAGAGATTAGGTTTACTTGGCTTTAATGTGTGGTGAAACTCACGCTTACTCAACAGTTAACCACTAGTCTGCCCCGAACGCTTCGACTTAATTGATGTGTGACATGAAAAATGTTCGGTGGCACCAGAATGCAGTTAGTTCTCTCTTCCACAACTTCGTCAGCTGTAATCACATCTCAGCCCTTTCGTATGAACAAGAGGATTTTCTTGTTAGTTACTATAAGTTACGGGAACATTACTCTCTTATTCCGCAGTATGAGAATTCTCGGTCTACACTCCACATCAGACAATTTGTAAGACAAGAACACCCCTCAAAATTCGCAGGAAATAGTCTTGAAAAACCAAGCTAGGATTGCTATGTTTAATACAATTGACATAATAGTAATATACGTTACAAGAGCGGTATGTTGACGTTTTCACGGTCGAGGAAAAGATTGAAAAAGCGAAACGTAGTTGAGCTTTTTTAATTTCCGAGAACATGAAAACAAACATACCGCTCGTGTATCGTACATTATTTTGTGCGAAGATCGTTTATTACAACCTGAAAGACGAATTTCTAATTAGTTGCAATGAAATCTCCATGTTGGTTTCTGTTTTGGTTTCTGTTTAATGACGGCAACTTCGGAAAACCAAAATATCTTTTTTCAACATTGTTGCTATAAAATGTTTTCTGTGTTTACTATACTCCAGCAGGCCGTGATATACGTCTGTCTTTTTTCCCCCCCAGTCTATAAATGCGAACTTAAAACAAACGGTAAGGTTATGTAATGATTTATTTTTCATTTTAATATTTTAACAATATTATTTATATAACATATTGCAGTAATAACATCGGCATCTGGAATCTTGTTGATTTTTTCGCGGCTTCCTTAATGTTACTTGTATCAGGATTGCAATAAGTTTCGTGGAGTAGTAGACTTTATTTAATTTTTGCGAATATTTAAAAACAATAATTAACATTGCAATTTAGGTGAAATTGCAGTGGTAAGTTTCCAATTTATAATTATTACTATGTTAAACGTCTGTAAAAATAATATGTTAAAAGCCTAAAGCAGTAAAATGAATGTCGCGCTTAAGCGGTAAGAAGAGGGAAATTGTTACATGTGTTACGTTGGGAATACTGAATGTGGTATTTCACGTTTACCGCGTATTGGTTCTGTGCGGAAAACAAGCAAATACGCACGATCTCGCACAAAAGCCATTGCGTACAGAATAGCTATGCTGATCATACAAACTGCAATGAATTGGTCACTTAGTTTTAACAGATGATAGTGGAAAAGGATACCGGGACTTTTCTAAAGCGGCATTGAAACTTCCAAGTTGAATTAACTCTTCTAAGTACTCCGGTGCGGGAATCTATGACAGATACAGGTTAGGTTAGGCTTGGTTAAGTTATTTAGGTTGTTCGTGTGCCTTGTATATACGACTTTGTGACAGGTTAGGCTAGTTTAGGTTTTAGGTATGCTAGGCATATACGAATCTGTGACAGATTAGGTTAGATTAATTTAGGCTATTTATAAGCCTTGCATATACTGTACTACAGTCATGTCAATTGATGCCCATAGGCGCAAGCGCGCGCTTTAGAGCTCAGGAGAGCCTGAGCTCTTTACAGCGGAAAGGAAAGAGACAGATGAAAGAGGTAATATATACCGCTTGGTCGACCTATATACAGGGATGATCAGCACTGATTCAATAGATAAAGGGAAGAGAACTTATTAAAACATATCCACGTTAATTTTTAGATTTGTCTGAAAAGTATAAGTGCATTATAAAAATGTAAGTTTTAATTTTAATGCTCATTTTCACAAGTTTTTTTTTTTTTTTTAATTCAAAAGCAATATTTTGTCAACTTTTTTTTTTACAGAAAAGTGAAATTTTCAGATATAGGCCTATTTATTTAGTAGCCTTACAGGTAATGAAACAATGTTTTCGTAAATCTAATATACCGTAAATACGTATTACTGAGGATAGTGTATTACACATTTTGAAAATATTCACATGGAAAATGTTTGTAAGGAAGTGAATTAACAAAGCAACTGCTATTACATCATAAGCAAAAGATACGTATCCATGTCAGCTTCAGCAGGTTTCGAGAAACTAAATTAATACTTTGATGATAGGAAGTTGGTCACCAATATCACTTTAAAAGCATCATGCGATAAGAGTTTTGTTATGTAATATTAGTTACACTTAAAACAGATACAGTACCTAGGTAACTTTGCTTTGTGCTGTAATATTGTTTTGATTAGTTCATTGATTACTGTTATAAGGCTAAAAATACCATCAATATCAATTCCAACTTACCATGTCATATTCAATCTCTCTATTTTTTTGGGGGGGGGATATCACTTTATTTATGAATGATGTGTTTCATCCACTTAGTACAATATAGTTGTACTACTATGGAATTTATATGAATATTTCTTCTTAACTCTTTATTATGTTATTAACATTTAAAACGCAAGTGCAATATTAAGAAATTAATGTTAGCACTTTAGTTTCACAGATAATATAGATAATAGGAAACCGAAAGAAGCCATATAAAAATAACAATATAAAATTTCACGTTCAGTTTGAAGTTTGTGCACCACTGTTTTCTTAATCCAACAGGCTGCTTATTCCATCTCCCATACTTAGCGCTTGTTGCCCGCGCACGACGTCAAGGTCAGAAAAATGCGCTTGTTTTGACATCACTGCTGTACTAAGCCAAGTGAAATGTGCGTTTCCCGTTATATTTCGAAGTGTTCTACCTCTTTATTTCCCGTGTTAAATAATCACTTTTCAGTTATCCACACCGATCGCATGTTATAGAAAATCCGGGTACCGCTAACTCTTGGCGAAACATTTTTCGTTTCTGCGATCTACAACAAACCGGCTGTGCAGAACAGGATTCGAGAATGTTCGATAAGTCGGCTTAGATAGCAGAACAACTCCTTTACCAGGAACTGAGAGTTTTGTATCAAGTTGCGAAGAGCGGTGAAGGTACCGCAGGATTTAAATTACTATGAAGGGTGAAGATACAGTTTCTGAACAAGTTCCAGTGAGAGTGACCTTCAGGTCAGAAGGAAAACTGGGCCACTCTCGAGTAGCACAGACGTGAAATCGCGATGTAAACAGAAGTTAGAAGTCATCTGTCTGATACGCCCACATCCACAGACTTCGGAAATGCCATCTTTGGAGTATAGCTGTCATCTTCAATAAATGTAGAACAGTGGTGGGCAAAATGAACGCAACCCACAAGACAGGATTTAAATGGCAACTACATACTGTGGGAAGAGTTGCTCTCTAATAATAATAATAATAATAATAATAATAATAATAATAATAATAATAATAATAATAATAATAATAAATTATTTATTTAATCTGGCAGAGCTAAGGCCAGTAGACCTTCTCTTCCGCCCAGCCAGACTCTAATTCTAATTAAATACATTTAGTTACATAGTTATTACATTAATATCTAGATCATAGAACAACATGAAAGTAAATAATGAAAATTGGATAACTAATGTTAGTGTGACAATAATAAACACTGGTAAGAAATAGTTATAATAATAATGATAATAATAATAACAGTAATAATAATAATAATAGTAATAATAATAATAATAATGAGATAATTTAGATATATATCTGTGATATATATAACCATTAAACATTGAGACACCTGAAACAGCTATTATTGTTGACAATAATTGTTAGAAAAATATCTCATTAGTCTATTCTCAAATTGATTTGATGTCTGACAGTCCCTGACATTACTCGGTAGGGAATTCCAAAGTCAGGAACAGCCACAGTGAAAGAAGATGAATATGAGGATGTTCGGTAGGAAGGAATGGATAATATTGAGGAGTGTTGTGATCGTGTGTCTAGGTTATGATGGGTGGATAAATTTTGAAAACGAGACGCAAGATGGACAGGAGTGGAGAAATGCAATATGTGAAAGAGAAGGGAAAGACAGTGGATTTTCCTACGATCTTCTAGACGGAGCCAGGACAACATTTCGAGGGATGGTGTTACGTGATCAGCCCGGCGAATATTGCAGACGAAACGGACGCACATATTATGAACACGTTGTAGTCTCTGCGCCGAAGTAACGCTTAGGTCAGTAAGCAGAATATCACAGTAATCGAAGTGGGGCATCACGAGTGTTTGCACTAACATTTTTTTCATGGAAAAGGGTAGAAAATTCTTCAATCGTCTAAACGAGTGGATTAATGAAAATACCTTTTTGCAGGTTTCTGCAACTTGAATGTTCCAATTTAAACTTTTATCCATATAAATATCTAGATTCTTTACTGATTCACTGAACGAAATTTCGGTGCCGTGTATTTGGTATGGTAATAGTGCTTAACAAACGTGAATGGCCCACAGTGATTGACTGTGATTTTTCTGGATTTAGTTTAAGTCGGAATTTCCGTGTCCATGTCCAGATTGAGGCCAGGTCGTCATTAATTTTAGTTATTGCATCATTTATTTCGTCAGTGTGGAATTTTATGTATATTTGAAGGTCGTCTGCATAGAGATGGTGTCGGCAGTACTTTAGAGATTCTGATATGTCGTTGATATAAATTGTAAATAATAAAGGGCCAAGAACTGATCCCTGTGGGATCCCTGACCTTACGGCCTGCCAAGGGGAAGAACGATTTCCAGCTATCACACTTTGTTGGCGGCCATTAAGGTAAGAGTCAAACCACAGGACAACGTGCTCTTCTAGGTGTAGTCTTCTGAGTTTACATATTAACAAGTCAATGTCTACAGAATCGAAGGCTTTGCTGAAGTCAAGTAAAGTCATTATTGTCAATTTACATTCGTCCCGGGCCTCGCGTAGGTCTTCCGTGATTTTAAGTAATGCTGTACTTGTGTTATGTCCGGCCCTGAAACCTGATTGATAAGAGTCGAGAAGTTTGTATTTATTTAAGTATTCTGTCAGTTGCTTGTGTACAATGCGCTCCAATGCTTTGGATAGGGCAGGTAGGTCTGTAGTCGTTATAAGATGTCGGTGTTTTGGTCTTGGGAATTGGGTGGACAAAAGCGAGTTTCCATTGCTGTGGGTAAGTCGAAGTCATAATTGAGGCATTGAAAATGTGGGTCACAGTCGGTAGTATTACGTCTATGATTTTGTTTAATAACGAAATATTGACGTGGTCTGGTCCTTCTGCTTTAGTTGTGATTCGTTTCAGGGCTTTCTTTACGTCAGATTGCGTAATATACCAAAAGTGAAATTTTTCCCTTGAGGGGTTGGTCCGTAGGTTTAAGAGTTCATCGATTGTCTGTTGTTTGTCAATGGGGCTAAGGGTTGTAGTGTGAGTTTTCGTAAAGTGGTCATTGAGCCGTTCCAGTGAGATTGAGTTGCCGTCTACCTGGGTCTTTGTCTGTCTTAATCCCATTGTCTGCACATGTTTCCAAAGGGTGGAGGGCCTAGTTCCTGGTTCAATAAGGCTGTATGCATGTCGGATTTTAGCATTCCTAACAGTCTGGCTGGTTCTGTTTCTCAGTTGCTTGTACCTGTTAAAATTAGTTTCAATTTTGTCTCGTCTATATTTTCGATATGCCGAATCTCGTTCAGCCATCATGTTGCGTATGTCAGCAGTCATCCACGGCGCAGGCAGTCTTCTCACACGTCTAGTTTTTAGAGGACTCTACAGTGCAGTGACGGATTTACAGACAGTTGCGCCACTACACTCCTACCTACCATATGCAAATTAGAATAGTCCATTCACGTGATATTTAATTAATTATTTTTCAAAGCAATTTTTACGAAATTGGGATTTATATCTGTGCATGCTATTTTCAGTTACGCAAGGAAATGATCATCGCTTACGCAGGTTCTGTGGCTGGACTTTATAAATTTCATTTTAGAAAACAGCTGTCAGCATTGGTAGGTTTATGAATACATACCGTTATTTCCCATAACTATGGTCCTGGAACACAACTATGGTCCACTATACAACCATTTAAAGATCATTGTAGAAGTAACAAAGACCGTTCGTAGATATAGCTGCAGTGACTTGAATTCAAACTGCAGTACAGCAAGAATATAGATAAACGAAGTACTACGTTATGGAGTACAAAATTTGAATAGTTGTGTCGTGGTCAATAGTTATGTTCCAGGACCACATTTATGGGAAATGACGGTACTCATTATTTTTGAAGCAAACTGAATAAGCAGTGGATATGTAATACTGGACATCTCTTAAAAAAAGTTTAGCCCCCAGTAGACCTTCACATTCTGCTTTCAAGAAGCCATCATTCTGCAAATCCAGTACCTCTAACTGCAATTCTGGGATAACATTTTCAATTTAAACATGAAAAGGAGTGGCAAAAATATTGAAATCTTTCTCCATCCTTTGAAAATCACTGAATCTGTGTTCTTTGAACTCATATAACAGATGATCTATTTTAAGAATGTACATATTTAAGTTCGCGTCCTGAATATTTGTAACTAATCCTAAACATGAGATGTGAAAGAACCGCCTTTCTTGTAAGTGTGATATCCTCTCGATTCATATGATTCTGCGAAAGACATTGTATCACTAATGAAGCTCCGAAGTACAGCAATCCAGTATAATCCGCCACGTACACGCGTAGTATTTTCATGGAGTGGGGGAAGGGGAAGCTAGGGGATAAGTTTGATGCTTCGCTGAGGTCTGACGTCACTGCGGCAATTCCGCAGGAATGCCACCATTGGTGTAGAATGAACTGTCCTATTAAGAAGTACCGCAATATTAAACTGGTGCAATACTACTTCTAGTAAATGGTGCGAAATTGTTCTAAATAATGTGTGTGACTAATACCTACCCACTTCACTTGCGTGATTCGGGTTCCGCATACTGCGGATAGAAAGCAGGACTGTCACCCGTTTTCAAATTGCACACCGCTTCGGCGAGCCACGTATGCATGATGTGTATCTGTGAAGTGTTATGTCGTGTATTAGGGTGAGTGTATGTTAAGTGTTTTTGTAAGTGTAATGTGGAGAATGGGTGAGGATGATGAAAGGGAGAAGGGGAAACCCGGTGCCGGCACGTAGCCTACTCCTGTCGAATAGCACCAAGGCGGCTGCCAGGATTAACGTCCCCATCCGACGGACGAATGACTATCAACAGTGACATATGCCTTCCCTCCATATGCACTGCTGAGAGATTTGAGATTTAACCCAGGCATGTTGCACTTTATTCTAAATAATTCCATACGACATTTTTCATAAATATTATAAATTATGTAAGATAACCTCAACCGAAATTGTAGATAAGTTATCGAAATAGATAGTTTTATTGCTGTCACAAAAGTAGGGTAAAGGTTGGTAATACTGTGATACGTGTAATATTTTCATAATTCTTTTCGAGAATTTATTACAATTTTACTGAGCGAGAGAAGATCCAGTTTTGTGGAGCAACTTACCCACAAACATTCACTTAATACGTTGACGCAAAAAACCGATCTTCCTCTCGCTCAGTAAAATTGTAATAGATTCTCAAAAAGGACTATCACAATATTACCAATCTTTACCTTATGTGGAATTTTTTCCCCTCTTATTGAAAATATGTTTGCAATCATAATACAGGGTGTTAAAAAAAAGTATTCAACATTTTGAGAGAAGGTAGTATACACCAAAACAAGAAAGAAACTCAATAAACATGGGTCCTAAAACTCATAACTTAAGAACTATAAGCACTTGTTCACCATCGCTATAGGGAGTGTTCAATGTAATGTTCGTTTATAGTAATGCATCCTTCGGTCCTACGTCTTAGTGAATCACGCAATCTTTGAAACACTCCAGGTTGGTCTCGGATGTGCTGGCAGACGTTTGTCTAAAACTGTGGATACCAAAGTGCTATTAACGGTATATTATGCATGTACCCTACTCGTAATCATCTTCAATATGGTATTTTATTATGTGGGAATTATAATTACAAGAGAAAGCCGTGAGAATTATTTGTGATATTGGGGCAAAACAACATTGTAAACCTTTATTTAAAATTTGTCATATTCTCACTCTTACATCGCTACACTCTGCAGTGTTTGTTGTATATTAAACTGAACATTAATAATTTTCCATTGTACTTGAATTTTCATATGTATGTATGTTAAAGCAATAAAAGTGTGTATGTGTGTGTCTGCCTGCCTAACCATAGGCTATATATGTCTGTCTGTCTATCTATGAAGTCCGAAAATAAAAGTTCTTTTTCTTCCGTTTTCAAATTACTATAATTCCGTAATTATGAATTTGAACCCATTCATTTATTTACATTTTTTTTTTTGAAAATCTAGTCTTTCAGGTAAAGCTCCCTGTAAAGCAGATTTGAATAATTTCAAGGGAAAAATTGTTCCGTGGCCGGGTATCGATCCCGGGATCTCTGGTTGAACGTACCAGCGCTCTACCAACTGAGCTACCCGGGAACTCCACCCGACACCGTCTCAACTTTTCCCTTTATATCCACACAACTCGCGTGGGCTGACGAAACGCCAGAGACCCACATCGAGTGCACACAATCTCTGTGTGACTTGGAATTGTGGTTTTCTGTTAACGTACACAGTGACATATATATTATGCAAATCTAGTCTTTCAGGTAAAGCTCCCTGTAAAGCAGATTTGAATAATTTCAAGGGAAAAATTGTTCCGGGGCCGGGTATCGATCCCGGGACCTCTGGTTGAATGTACCAGCGCTCTACCAACTGAGGTACCCGGGAACTCCACCCGACACCGTCTCAACTTTTCCCTTTATATCCACACAACTCGCGTGGGCTGACGAAACGCCAGAGACCCACATCGAGTGCACACAATCTCTGTGTGACTTGGAATTGTGGTTTTCTGTTAACGTACACAGTGACGTATATATTATGCAAATCTAGTCTTTCAGGTAAAGCTCCCTGTAAAGCAGATTTGAATAATTACAAGGGAAAAATTGTTCCGGGGCCGGGTATCCCTTGAAATTATACATTTTTTTTTTCCAAATAACCTCAGGAATCAGTGCCATGAACCGAGTGAGAACTTCTTGAATCACCCTGTATAGGAAGAACGAATGATTACCGAAAAGGGAAACAAGCAAGTAATACGTAAGTTATCCAGAGAAAGGAAGCTGGGCTTTTATGACTTGGCATGATATTCCCAGGGACGGACTCCTAGCGATTTCTTGCACTTAGGTTAAAGTAAATGAAGACGGTAGAATGCATTGACACTGCGTATATTAGGAAGAAGAAAAATAAACTGAACATACGCAGCATTGTTTTGATGTATTCAAGAATTTTAAGGTAATTACAAAGTCTTAAAAGCGAGTAAATTTATGCTTATTATAGAAAACGAGACAGTTTCAAACAATGACAATGTAAACCTGGAAACTGTGAATATCTGTCTCTATGTTTCAAATAAAATGCCAACATTCTGTCTATACGTTAACAGAAATAACTCATTATATACGAAAAGCGTACTCCTTTGAAGTAAGCTGTAGTTCGTTAATTGTGGGAAAATAGAACTCAATTTCTACTCCAAAAGGATCTATAGACTACATAGTCTAATTTTGTGTCCGTGCATGTACGTTAATTTGAATCTGGAACAACTGACAGACTTTGATTCACGTCAGACGAATGTAATTCTAGCTCTTTTACGAGCAACTGCGTGGTTCAGGAAATCAGTAAAGAATAGCAATGAGATCGTCCCTTATTTGGCGACATGGAAACATCTCGTAGCCATTGCGAATTACTGTAAGTGGCGTGTCTCTTGCAGAGATTAGCTAAACCTCATACCGTTGCACGTTCAAATAACAGGAACCTTCCTTTCACGTCGCAGATAATGAAAGCTTCTCCAGGTTATTACAGTTCCCATTTGGTTTCAGTGTGTGAAAACCCACGAGCCGACAGAATCTAGGATACTTCTGTCAGTTCCTGCAGAAGCTTACATTCTGCTATTTCTATGTCACTTTGATTCGGTTGACAGAATTTCCCCCAATTACAATACAAGCTTGATGGCTACAACGAGATTAGATGAGCACAGTGGACAAGATAAGAAGCTTTGGTTCAAATCTGAACTCTTCTTCTATATGGAAGACTACTGACTGAGTAAAGAGAGTAAATTGTTGAATTCTTTGTAAGTTCATGTATATGTATATATACTTTTTGCTGGTTGAGTGGAAGAGAAGGCCTTACGGCCTTATCTCTTCCAGCTAAAATAAATATTATTATTATTATTATTATTATATTATTATTATTATTATTATTATTATTATTATTATTATTATTATTATTATAAGCCATGTGAAAGAAAGCATAAGAATAACCCAGAATAAAATAAGCAAACATAATCGATTTCATAAATATACTGTAAGCTACAAGAAATAAACGATAGGGTTGGAAGTAAATACCGAAAAGAATGATTATGTCTCGTGACCAGAATATTATACGAAATGGAAATATAAAAATTGGAGCTTCATCCTTCGAAGAGATAGAAAAATTCAAATATCTTGGAGCAACAGTAACAAATATAAATGATACTCGGGAGGAAATTAAACGCAGATTAAATATGGGAAATGCCTGTTATTATTCGGTTGAGAAGCTTTCGTTATCTAGCCTGTTGTCAAAAAATCTGAAAGTTAGAATTTATAAAACAGTTATATTACCGGCTGTTCTGTATGGCTGTGAAATTGGACTCTCACTTTGAGAGAGGAACAGAGATTAAGGTTGTTTGAGAATAAGGTTCTTAGGAAAATATTTGGGGCTAAGAGGGATGAAGTTACAGGAGAATAGAGAAAGTTACACAACGCAGAACTGCACACATTGTATTCTTCACCGGACATAATTAGGAATATTAAATCCAGACGTTTGAGATGGGCAGGGCATGTAGCAAGTATGGGCGAATCCAGAAATGCATATAGAGTGTTAATTGGGAGGCCGGAGGGAAAAAGACCTTTGGGGAGGCCGAGACGTAGATGGGAAGATAATATTAAAATGGATTTGAGGGAGGTGGGATATGATTCTGGTTTTTATTTCAGTACTATCCTTACGATTATTATACTTAATAGATGAGATTAATACACCTACAGTTACATTAAAAACTATTGGACTTCAATGATATTGAAGTTACGAGTATTCCGATTTTGCAAAAGTGGATTTGACTCATATATAATTCCTCAAGATGGGTAGAGACTGGATTAATCTTGCTCAGGATAGGGACCACTGGCGGGTTTATGTGAGGGCGGCAATGAACACTGGTTTAGATTTGAATTATGTTACGTTTAGGAGTTATTTCAGGTTCATTGGACCACAGTTTTTTTGCCATTCATGATATACTAGAGGATTCTTTGCTATGTTCGGATTAAAATTATGTAAACTGTTAAGACATATATTTATTTAATTTTTATTTATTAATTTAATTTAATTTAATTTAATGTTAAGACATATAGATACATTATTTTAAATGTTCAATTAATACTATTAGGCCTACATCTCATCAAAATAAAATATAGCCCTATTTATTTTCAGATAATCTGATATTTGTCTCCAGATTTCTTCTTTAAGTTCCATGTTTTTATAGTTTTCATCCCATGTATCATATAAACAGGCCTATGGGTGACATCGTACAAGTTCGACAAGTTTCTGACTGCAATTATCAGCCCTCATTTTCAAATAGAAACAATACAATTTTCATCGCCACCTGTGATATCTTTTCTACATTCAATCGTCATAAAGAGTATAAATGTCAAACATCTATGATAAATGTGTCAAGAAAATTCGCTGAGCTACAGATTCCAGCGAGAAACTCGCGCGATGTTTTTGCCTCGAACGAGAATCTCTTCCAGTGTGTGGACGTCCATTTGAATCCATGTTATCAATCTTTGAATTTTCTCGCAACACATTTCTCGCTAGCGAAAACTCTTCAAGTGTGTTACGGGCCTAAGTTAGGTGTCAGCTAACCATGTTTAAGTAATTGCTGATTATGAAATTACATTTTAACCACGGTTACTGTTTAATCGTTGTTTCGTAACCTATAATTACTGCGTTTTTAACAGAGGTTGATGTACTTCGCCATAAGATTTAATTAGTATTTGTTCGGATCTTACTCCTGTAAGATTTCATTATCTTCACGTGGTTTTAACCAATATTAAAAATAACTACATAATGCAAATCACGGCCCGTTTAAAGTTTACGACGTGTAAAACACCACTCAGTTTACTTGCTATTCATAAATTTAACGCTGAATATTATTAAAATTTTTATCTCATTTTACATAAAAATGTTACGTTCATTTTATGGATGTAGATGTGCGATTAGACAAGACTCTTTTCACATAGTAAACGAGTAGCATGGATTATAAAATTCGTTAGATATGAGTTAAATTGCTGCAGGAAATTCTTGCGATCTAAGCTGTAATAAAATAAAACTGAAGTTCATTGTTCATTTCTTGAGAAGCGAAGCATGGCTGGCGGTCCTATTCTTCTCTTCACCAAGGTGATACTTTCACCTCGCAGAATTATATCACGGAAGATGAATTAAAAGGAGAGGCAGTGGCGGTCAAGTGTACGCAAACTCGTGCAGCGCCACAAAGAAGCAGCTAGTGTGGCGCGTCACAGTCGATGCCTCTCACTTAATTACTCCTGATAGATAGGCTACTCGGAAAAAAACGCAACTCAGTGGCGAACTGGAATTCCCCGCAGTGCATTCAACAAATACGCGGATCTACAGCAGACAAACTGTCGTTTATGCTGCAGTTTTTCTCTTCACCCACTTAGAACACTTCTTCCAATCTCTGAATGAATGTAAAATGTTATTCAGTAATTACTTTCCCTCGCCGTCGTCTTCCTATCAGCGGATTTAGGCCATGTGACCAGTTCCGCTCTCATGAGATCTTTTCTCCGGGCTTTATTATTTGACAATCTGATTCATATTAGAATTTTCAAATATCACACAGAATAACAAAATACACACAGATTATACAGGGACATCATTTTATTTTTACTTCAATTTTTATTGTACCTGAGTTTTTGAATGTACTTCACTCTCACCCCTTCTACTAGTAAACTTCCAACCGTTCACGACACAGAGCCGAGGCCGCGTAAGCAGTACTGAGTTACTGAGTATAGTACGTTTCAGAAATATGTTCGCGTTTTCCAGTGACGAAAGAGCTTTCAATATTGAATCATATTTTCGTACGGGTACTGTCGTCCGTTTCCCTATGTCGCATCCCGGTTTCCCCTACCTGCTTCTGTTCGCCCCTCTGTTAAGTCTAGTAGCTGGGCTATCTTAGCTCTTTTATGAAAACATTAATTTCTGTTAGGAATTGGACGTCTACGTAATATTATACAAGTGTTTAAAATAACTTAAATAAAAGGGCCTCGTTAAGTAATTAACTGTCACGTGATTCCCCCACCCTTTCTACAAACCTGCGACAAAACCACTTGAACGGACAGTAGATAGCATTTCTGAGTGATTTTATCTTTTCGGATCGGACAGAAGTGAAGATTGAATTTACAGTACGTAAGATACTCTTTTATAGAGTAGGTACAGAATTATTTCAACATGAGTTACTCGTACGAAGGACGAAACTGGTGATTGGAATTAGGTACAATAGTCTATAGTGCGATAATATGCACAAAAGAACTGAAGCCTGTATCGAAATGAACGGCCACCATTTTCTAAAATGTGTTTAAATATCCATATTATGATTATTTTTCAATTTAACTTCATTCTCTATATTGTACGCTAATTTGCAGTAACAGTACAATACACAGTACACTGTATAATTAATACTTCCGAATGGATAGCTGAATTCGTGTGTAAAAACACTAAGTGTTAATACAGTACTGTATTTTGATTAAACAAAAACCTAATGAAAATTATCAAACTCGAAATCGCGATATTTCCTAGTTTACATATATGGATGAACTACTTTTCTTCCCTCCTATACCTAGTAAAGTGATTTGTATTTTACGCCAGTATCATCGAACTCCGTCGTGGAAGGGGTAGCAAACGGTGTTTCCTGTTTCAATCGTTAATAGAAAGGTATAGCCAGGTTAATATTAAAAATGTTAGTAAAAATAAAATGATGTTCTTGTACAATATACTGTGTCATAATTTTGTTTTTACTAACTTACTTATGGTTTTTGAGGAACCCGGAGGTTCATTGACGCCCTCACATAAGCCTGCCATCGGTCTCTATCCTGAGAAATATTAATCCAGTCCCTACCATCATATCCCATCTCCTTCATATACAGTTTAATATCACCCTCCCATCTACGTCTCGGCCTCCCCAAAGGTCTTTTTTGCTGCGGCTTCCCATCTAACACTCTATATGCATTTCTTGATTCACCCATACGTGCTACATGCCCTGCCCATCTCAACGTCTGGATTTAATGTTCCTAATTATGTCAAGTGAAGAATACAATGCGTGCAGTTCTGCAGTTGTGTAACTTTCTCCATTTCTAATATTAACCTAGCTATATATTTGAATTAACAGCTGAGAACCGGAAACACTGTTTGTTACCCCCTTCCACGGTCAGAGTTCGATGATACTAGTGTAAAATACAAACAAATCACTTTCCTAGGTACAGTAGTTCATCCACTTACGTCAACTAGGAAATATTACGATTCTGAGTTTGGTAATTTTCGTTAGGTTTTTGTTTAATCAAAATACAGTACAATATTAACAGAAAGTGTTTTTACTCACTAATTGAACTATCCATGCGAACGTATTCATTACGCAGTGTATAGTATATTGTCTATAGCACATTAGCATACAACATTTTCAACGATTTGTTTAAAATCTGGATATTTAAACAAATCGTTGAAAATGTTGGCCGTTTATTTCGATAGAGGCTTCAGTTTTACTGTGCATGTTATCGAAAACGTTAAGCACATCTTCTGAAATTAAATGTATTGTTTCTTGAATGAATTCTGTCATTTTTTTATTGTTCCAGAATGTTTAGGAAATAATACTGTTTTACAGTAATCCCAAAAGAAATAATGCAAAGCACTCAAATCAGGCGACATGGGGGCCATAAACCTACGCCTGTTGAATAATTCTGCACCTACTCTATAACAGATTCCCTTACGTACTGTAAATTCAATCTTCACTTCTGCCCGATCCGCACAAATGAATTTACTCGGACATGGTATATACTGTCCATCCAAGTGGTTATGTTGCAGGGTCGTAGAAAGGGGGAAATCACGTCACAATTCATCATAATTCAATAATGAAGCAGTACATCTCACTTGGCGATATGTGTCAGAGGAAGAACATTTGTTTGTATAACGGTAGGCCTACATCTGAAGTCTGATTGGTGTAATATGTTACAAGTCAGTGATGTGCGCAATTGAGTGAGAAAGGAACTGGCCACCCTACCCCAATATATTTTGGCTTAGTTGCCTCATGGGTGAAGCCTTATTGGTGTCACTTATGAGGTTCCAAACTATCTTCAGACAGTTGACTAAACAACAATAATCACAATAATTATTACGCGTTCAATGTTACATGATCGCTGAGTGCTGATGTCGAACTGTCGTCGTATACAAGACATCGTAGGCAGTTACGGGGCGGAGGGCATTGAGGGGATAAAACTACTCGTGGAGAGTGATGATGCATTCTACTAGTTCGTGGAATCAACACCGGTCAATTTACAATGGACGAACAGTATAGTCACATTAACCTTTTACATGTATCGGAGTCAGTGGCGTAGCATGAAGTTTTGAGCAGGGGAAGCTAACTCAAGTTGCCTTTCATGCAATATGAGAAAACGTATTACAAAAATGCAGTCTTAAAATAAATAGTAGTCAATTTCAAGTCAGCAGTCGAAGATTGGTTGGAACATCGTAAGTAACACCAATAAGGCATGACATCGAATGATACGTAATAAAATATGATTTCACATATCTCTTAACAAATAGACACGTATACGTATAACATTAGCTCACTCCCTGTCATAGTTAGAGGAATCACAATATTAACGGTCAATAGATACAGTACATACTGTAAGTATGCGTCTGTCTTTTGGTTGTGTCCTTCATTGACAGCAAAGGAGTCGGTCATTTGTGTTTTAGATAACACTTTTGTTCGTAAGTCAGTCTTGATAATAGAATTGTCCTAAAAAAATTCAAGTAAATTAGCTCATTATTTATTATATCAGCCACAGTGCACACTGACACTTCAACTGAACACAACTGACGAAAAGGGATAACTCGGAAACTAATTATTTTAAATGTTAAAGCTAGCTTCTTTTTTTTTAGTAGGTTATTTTACGACGCTTTATCAACATCTTTGGTTATTTAGCGTCTAAATGAGATGAAGGTGACAATGCCGATGAAATGAGTCCGGGGTCCAACACCGAAAGTTACCCAGCATTTGCTCATATTGGGTTGAGGGAAAACCCCGGGAAAAACCTCAACCAGGTAACTTGTCCCAACCGGGAATCGAACCCGGACCACCTGGTTTCGCGGCCAGACGCGCTAACCGTTACTCCACAGGTGTGGACGCTAGCTTCTTTGCGAGCCTTGCGACTAGGGTAGCTTAGTTAGAGAGGGATGGAAAATCTGCGGGGTGGATTACACAGAAGAAACCGGTCTGCTTGGAAGCTGGTGTGTGCAGGCTTCTTGTTTATTGCTGCATCACAAATCATCCTGAGCTGCCGCATTGCAATATTTAACGCGTAAATATAAATTCTATTAAAATTAATAAATAATTTTCTCCATAAACTGCAGGTTTATTATGAAATTATTATTAACTGGGGAAGCTGAGCTTTTTAGCTTACATTGACGCTACACCACTGATCGGAGTCAAATTGTCTAATGTACTGGGTGATTCAAAAGGTTGTTTTCAAACTGAAGGGGCTTCGATATATAACTCTTTTTAAAAAGAACCTGTGGTTTCGGAAGTAATTCTCAATCAGGACCTACATTGTGATTATAAAGCACGCTCTGCGCTTGCCTCCTGCCACTATGTTAGAACGGCAAAATTTAAAACAACTTGGTGCAACGAGTTATTTTCGTTTTCGCGAGTCAGCAGATGGTGTAGGTTGGGAATTCGCCTATTATATTAGACAAGGAGTGGATCATATGACCTACAAATATCAAAATAAAATAAAGCATTAGTAGAGAGGTCAGAAACACAAGCACCAGAGGTGCAACTACTGGGTCATTAGCAAGATTTAAATGCCTGATCAACAGCGAAAATAAAACAAAAATACAGGAACATCATTTTATTTTTACTTCAATTTTTATTGTACCAGAGTTTTTTAATGTACTTCACTTCCACCCGTTCTACTAATGAAGTTCAACCGTCCTCACACAGATCCAAGACCGAATATACAGTCATTGTAGCCTTACGGTCATAGTGAACAGTACATTCCAAAAATATGTTCGCGTTTTCCAATGAGAAGGAGCTTTCAATATTGAATCATTTTTGCACAGTTACTGTCGTCCATTTGCCTACGTCATATCCCGGTTTCCTCCACCAGCTTTTAATCGCCAGCTAGTGGCTCGGCTGTCTTAGCTCTTTTCTGAAAACATTAATTTCTGTTAGGAGTTAATTGGACGTCTACGTAATATTATACTACTATTTAAAATAACTTAAATAAAAGGGCATCGTTAAGTAATTAACTGTCACATGATTTCCTCCCTTTCTACGACCCAACGACATAACCACTTGGACGGACAGTAGATAGTATGTCTGAGTAATTTTATCTTTTCGGATCGGTCAGAAGTGAAGACTGAATTTACAGTACGTAAGGTACTCTTTTATAGAGTAGGTACAGAATTATTTCAACATGGGTTACTAGTACGAAGGACGAAACTGGTAATTAGGAGTAGGTACAGTAGTCTATAGTGCGATAATATGCACATTAGAACTGAAGCCTGTATCGAAATGAACGGCCACCATTTTAAAAAACGTGTTTAAATATCCATATTATGATTATTTTTCAATGTAACTTCATTCTCTATATTGTACGCTAATGTGCTGTAACACTACACTATACATTGCATAATTAATACGTCCGAATGGATAGCTCAATTCGTGAGTAAAAACACAAAGTGTTAATACTGTACTGTATTTTGATTAAACAAAAACCTAATGAAAATGATCAAACTCAAAATCGCAATATATCCTAGTTTACGGAAATGGATGAACTACTTTTCTTCCCTCCTATACCTAGTAAAGTGATTTGTTTGTATTTTACGCCAGTATCTTCGAACTCCAGTCGTGGAAGGGGGTAGCAAATGGCGTTGATCCAGAGGTATAGGCAAGTTAATATTAAAAATGTTAGTAAAAATAAAATGATGTCGCTGTATAACTGACTACAGGAATGCCTGGTACCAATACGTAATCCAAATATAGATAGACAGACGGATGGACAGACTGTTTTAACGGCAAGAAAGAAGATGTAAGAGGAAATAAACTTTTTGAAAAACAAATGGGTAATAACCCAGGTTTAATACTCTACGTCGTGACGTTTAGGCCTATGATAATTATTCGTAATTATTTTATTATCACTAATACCATCAAATATTAACATAAAACGGAATATTGTAATGAAAAGAATATATTAAGTTGTTCGAAAGGTAAGGTAACTCATTTTTATTTACAGACCTTTTAATTAAAGTTGAATTGTCACACTACTAAGCCAAACTATTTCCGAGTTTAACAACACAGTTTGTACAGCTTGCTGTAAGTTTATGAATAGCATTAGTGAACAACTGAGAGCCGGGCTCATCAGCCAGCGTAGGACTGCTCGGTAAGCACCTCTTGCAGGAGATCGTGAACAATCCCGTAATTGTGGTCATCGAAGAGTTAATCTCTTGAATAATTCCACTCAATTTCACCCTTCGGTTTTAAAAAACAATGACCTGAATGCACAAATGTTGTCCAGTCTTCACTCGTTGATGGCCTGCTCGCCCGACATCACTTTTATGTCAACACGTCCCTCTTTCAGTTCATTACGTGGAAAACACACCTGCTGCAGGCATATCGCAGGTTTTCTACACACAAAAATCAGTTCACAGTATATGTTGCTTTTATCCTATTTACTTGCACAAAAAATAACTTCACAAATGTATATTGTGGGCCAACTTTGCACGATGGTTACCATCTTATAAGTAAAATTAAGTTTGGAAGAACACGGGTGTCACTTCGCAAGGATGATTTCTTAAATAAAAGCAATCAATGATTCTAACTTTCAACTCATTCCCTTCATTTCAAAAATAGTGGTGGCTCAATTTATTCATATGCAGAGGATAAAGTAGTAAAATTTAATGGTTATTCCTGGAATGAAGTTTATAAAATTGCTAATATAGGTATAAGTATAGTCAAAGACTGGCTAGATTTTAATTTTCTTTTGTGAAATATTAAAAGAAAAACAAAAGTAATCCCTTTTTCTTTAACATCTACTGGCCAACAATCTTTGAATCATAACAGTAACTTAAGTTTAATAATACATAATTGTAGTTCTTGTATTTTTAATTGTAAATGTCGTCCTTTGAAAGAAGCTGCAGTTGTGAAATATCCGGACATCATCATTGATCAGCATATGAAGTGGTATTCTCATGTTTTTTATCTATGTAGCGGATTACGTAGAACAATTGATAAATTTATCATTCTTCGTCGTATTTTACCAATCAGTACCTTGCGTACAGTTTATTTAGCTCTTTTTAACGAAAAAATATTTATTTAATTATCAATTCATTATTTATCTATTTATTTATTTATTTATGTATTTATTTATTTCTTTAATTAAATTAATTAATTAATTAATTAATTGATTAATTTATCTATCTATCTATCTATCTATCTATCTATCTATCTATCTATCTATCTATCTATCTATCTATCTATCTATCTATCTATCTATCTATCTATCTATCTATCTATCTATCTATCTATCTATCTATCTATCTATCTATCTATCTATCTATCTATCTATCTATCTATCTATCTATCTATCTATCTATCTATCTATCTATCTATCTATCTATCTATCTATCTATCTATCTATCTATCTATCTATCTATCTATCTATCTATCTATCTATCTATCTATCTATCTATCTATCTATCTATCTATCTATCTATCTATCTATCTATCTATCTATCTATCTATCTATCTATCTATCTATCTATCTATCTATCTATCTATCTATCTATCTATCTATCTATCTATCTATCTATCTATCTATCTATCTATCTATCTATCTATCTATCTATCTATCTATCTATCTATTTATTTATTGAGGTAACTATGGAAGTCGCTCAAATAGAAAGAAGATTAAAATATTAGAAGAAAATATTTCGGCATTGCCTGGGCCAGGACTGCAACAGCAACTGGAACTACTGATGTGTCTGCCGTAATAATTAGTCGAGTTACACACCTTCTAAAAAAAAGTAGGGGCATATTTTCAAAATCTATAACCTCGTACATATTTTAAGTTTATGAAATACAAAAAATTACAGTATCTTTGATGTACCTAGAAAAGCAATAAGCATCAATATTTTATAAATATATCTTCAGAATAGAAAAAAAAAAATGTTTTGTCAAAAGTTTTTTTTAATTTTCTAGTATCTATTGTTATGCAAATTATTTTTTAATTTAAAATGTAATTAACATATAAAAATATGATAATATAATTTGTTAACCACAGTGTATAGAACATGCAGTAAAAATGTCATGTTTTTATTTTTATTTTAGTAGGTTATTTTACGACGCTTTATCAACAGCTTAGGTTATTTAGCGTCTGAATGATATGAATGTGATAATGCCGGTGAAATGATTCCGGGGTCCAGCACCGAAAATTACCCAGCATTTGCTCATATTGGGTTGAGGGAAAACCCCGGAAAAAACCTCAACCAGGTAACTTGCCCGACCGGGAATCGAACCCGGGCCACCTGGTTTCGCGGCCAGACGCGCTAACCGTTATTCCACAGGTGTGGACAATTTCATGTTCCTAGCATCAAAATTTTAAGACTCTTTACACTTCGAACCTGACGAAATGTGCTGAAAAAAAAGTGTGAGAAAACAGCTTGTAAAATATCCATGGAATTGAAGTTCAAGGGTGCAGCTATTTAGATATTGTGTAATTTTTATGCTTTCGAGTGCCGTATAACCTTGAAACTTGCTCAACATATAAATAAGAGATTGATGATTCAATTTTTACAAGAAAACGAAAATGCGGTTTTTGACTCAAAATGACCAAAATTTTATCCCTCACCCCACGTAAAATACGTAGATAAATAATGAATTGATTTCATAAGCCAGTTATAACTGCTAGGGAATCATGGTGCTACACTATATTATACCATGGTTATGACGATGATTATTAATGAATACTCCTAGGAGGTAAAACTGAACACTTCACCTTGCCAAACACTGTTTTGCCTACCACAAATTTAATTTGAACTCACTGAAATTTTAACCTGGGTTTGCGTCCACACCTGTGGAGTAACGGTTAGAGCGCCTGGCCGCAAAATCAGGTGGCCCGGGCTCGATTTCCGGTCGGGGCAAGTTACCTGCTTGAGGTTTTTTCCGGGGTTTTCCCTCAACCCAATACGAGCAAATGCTGGGTAACTTTCGGTGTTGGACCCCGGACTCATTTCACCGGCATTATCACCTTCATCTCATTCAGACGCTGAATAACCTAGATATTGATAAAGCGTCGTAAAATAACCTACTAAAATAAAAAAAAACCTGGGTTTTGCAGTATATAAAGCCCTTATCCGTCAGTTTAGGTAACGATATTTTGACTCTTAAAATATTGATATCTCTCGCAGATTATTTCGTAGTAGAGGTAAGAAACTGTAAGGCAGCGAGAAAGTTTAGAATCCGCCACTGAACGCGTGTCGCCTCGCCCAGTCATGCCCTGTCCTCATTGCGCCGCGCGCTACCAGCTCTTCATGGTCAACAGTCGATTTGCACCCATACCGCCCGCTCGGTGAACCGTGGGAATAGAAATAAAAATATAGTCCAAGACCCATTGTTACTCGATCTAGATATAGGACGTGTGATAGACGGGCCATCCCCGGGCCTTTCACTTCTATCAAAAGAGTTCAAGAACCGCAGACTGTCGTCACTGACAGTCTGTGCAGCCACTGATGAGTACAGGCACGGTCACCTATTATCTGCTATATTTTTATATTCGTATTCAATAGTTAACATAATCTAGTTAGCATAACGTCATGGTTCAGGCTGTCAAACCTCTACTGTCTCCTGTACTGAAATACAAACATTCTGCATATGACGAAAACCAATAGCAAATCGCTGCTACTTTTTAATATTGCTGTCCCGTTCGAGAGATATATGAAAATTGAGACAGGTGGGAGAGAGAGAAATCAGTTCCCCATTGAGGTACCGCTCAAACACTGCCTACAACCGGCGTCTTTAAAATAACTGTACAGAACGAACTGCTTGAGCTGAAATTACGGCTTTCATTCGGAAGTGTTTAGAAATTCGTTCTCTTTATACCTGGCAAGCTAATGATTTCAGAATAAAACATATCCGAGTCACGTGATTATACAATAATGAATATACAGGAATACAGAAAACGAATTAAATTAAATTATATCAAAATACAAAGTAAATTTCAGAATACATACCTACAAATTTTTCAAATTTGCTGATAGTCTAATGAAGGATAACGTGTATGGGATCTTGCAATACAATGAATGAATGTTAGCCATGATGTCCCATGTTGGGCACAGGCCTCCTGTGATGGGGTTATAACCCCCTCGACAGGGATGGCTCAAGTGTACTCGCTTGGTGAGCCAATCCAGGCGAGCTGGTCGTGTATACTACTTTTGTGACATGGTTAATAACCCTGTTAGACTTTAACTAGTCTCAGCACTCTGTTCTTTGTTCATTTTTCTTGCACTACACACATTATACTAACACCAGCACTTCGACAAACATTGATTGCTATTTACACTATTTACCTGACACTTTCTCAACACTGACTTTACTATTTACAAAACGTATCTCACACTTTCATTAATACTGACTTTACTATTTGCAATATCTTAACATTGATTACGTTATCTATTTACAATGAGCTCCCCTAGTTCTTTCCACAAAACTCTGTTCTTTGCTGTCCTCGACCACTGTTTCCCCGCCTCTTTGGTAAACATGTCAGACCATCTGAGCCGTGGTCTTCCCTGTTCTCTCTTTCCGACGTAGGGGTCCCACATCTTGTCTGATGTAGTCTCGCCACATGTCCCCCCCAGATCCAGTTCGTTGCCGTGGCTCGTTCTGCTGCGTCAGTAGTGTTCGTCAGTCTTTGTAGTGTTTCGTTCGTCATTCTGTCTCGTAGCGTGGTGCCCTGTATTTTCCTTTGCATCTTCCTCTGGCATGTTTGTATACTTGAGCGTTGTCTCTCGGACAATGTCCAAGTTTGGCAGCCGTATAGCAAAACTGGGATTATACATGCCTCTAGTGCCTCGAACTTGAGATTGCGGTTGATTGTCTTGTCCGTCCATATGAACTTCAGGCTCCAGAACGCCTTCCATGCTGATGAAATAATTCTATTGATCTCTTTCTGGTTTCGGATAAACCTGCATTTCATATTAATAGGCATTTTTTCTTTTATCAAAATTCTGATATTTTACTATTACTGACATTATTTCCATTTTGAACTACAATTAATCAACAATACAAAACTGAATGTTAATTATTTACAAGTTGGCAACATATTTTATATCCATTGTAACAATAATACATATCGATAGTAACATTCATATCTTTCAACCAATAAGGAGGTTGGCCCCTATAATGCACCTGTTCCAAAACTTGTTCGCATTGACTTGATCTATTACTACTGTGAATTAATGTAATTAGTTACATTCTACCCTTTAAGTAGATCATAATGGATTTAAACATTAATTCTTGAATAAACAAATAATTACTGGAAAAGTTTCTCTCTTTATTTTATATTGGGAAAGGGATAGATAAATTTTGATAAGGAACTATTTGCAATAAAATCAGAATTAAAATTAAGGAGCGTTTTTGCAAAAGTCGATAGATGTATACATTTTCGAAAGTGAGTTACATATGGATATCCTATGTTTTCTACCTCCGGAATCTATCTATGAAATCAGATTTACCAACACTTGATTGATACCGTATGTAGAGACTACCAAACCTTCCAGGTTTTTTCAAAACTCGATAGATCCTGTCACTTAGTGTAATTTCTGTAAAATCTTGATTTCTGCATCTATCGACTTTTGCAAAAACGCTCCTCAATTTTAAAACAGCGATACTGAATGAATAAAAAAGTGGCAATAATACTGTATTAACTTACTTTGCCGGTAATCAGTTGTGCCAATGTTTGATAATGTTTCATTTTAGTGAACAATGTTTAAAAATATCGCCAAGTTAGAGTATTTTAGATATTAATCTGGTAGAATTCCATAACTAAAATGTTATGGCACGCGGTAAAAAGTGCATAAGTCACAACATATTGTAAGTTTTGAGTAGACTAAAATAAAACTTTGAAATAAGATCCAAAATAATTCTCTTACAATTCATTTTTCATTTTTAAGATAAATGAATTCAAGATTATAAATTGATTTCAAGGTTTCTCAATCATATGATTGATCATTTGTTGCAAATTTATTATTTCCTAATACATCTTACAGAAGAAAATTTACGAACGTTTTCGCCTACACGGCATCATCAGATATTCAAAATGTTATAACGATTTATCTAAAAACGTAAGTCCAGTAAGGTATTCACTGTAATAAGCATAATAATGATTTAAATAAATAATTATGAATTATATGTAATAAGAATCTGATATTAGTGTAAAAATGCTCAATTTGAGTAATTTGTGTATAGTTTCGCCGACTTGCCGAAAAGTAAAATATAGAAACTATAAAATAACCTATGAATGTAAATTACATAGAACTCATGTTACATATTTTGTGTTTCTTGAATATCACTATTTTATATATATATATATATATATATATAAATGGTTGCAATTGATAAAATGTAAAATATTTGTACTTATGTCTGTGTGAGACAAATTCAACGTGATATTATGCAAATATTACTCATGTTATGATCAAAATTTATAATGTTGTAATAGTATATATCTTATGCAACACATTAGTTGAAATCTTGTATATATGACTGTTCA
The DNA here is from genome assembly GCF_040183065.1 of Periplaneta americana. Lineage (NCBI taxonomy): Eukaryota > Metazoa > Arthropoda > Insecta > Blattodea > Blattidae > Periplaneta > Periplaneta americana. The sequence continues at coordinate 154,318,201 of NC_091128.1, read as the reverse complement.
TTGGGTGATTCTTGACTTTTGTAACATATGTGTTTGAATAAATTTAATGATTAAATCAAGAAATGTTAATAATATAATTGATAATCCTTCGTATCCTACTGTAATGTGATTGAGAAACCTTTGAAATAAATTTATGCTCGACTCATTATGCATTAAAGTACACCTACTCATTAAAGTACAGGTGTTTTCAGCCAATGACAACTCAGCTTACAGGTGTTCAGCCAATGGCAAGTCAGCTTTGTACCGTTATAAAACCGCAAGTATCGGTTATTCTCGGATATGCAATCGAAAGAGAATTAGCGAAAAGTCACAGAGGCTGAAAATCCAATACTGTCGCAGAAGGTTATGTTCTGTTACTATAATAATTAGCGTTAATTGAAAATAATATTCAAATAAATTCAATTTGTCATCTCGTTTTTCAATGTCGAATTCAATAATCAAGGTTATACCAAGTTTAACGGGATTGCATCAAGGCCAATGACATTATTGTTCCTCGAAAAAAATCAATACTTACGCATCTGCGCACATCTCACAATTCACGACCTAGAACAAGGTTACTTCCGATCTTGTCAGATACAAATGAAATGTATCTGAATAACTTCAAGTTAGAAATATGGTCGAGCATAAAAAGTCGTATGAAACTCGCCTATAATGGTAATTAAGAAGCTCGTATGAAAATTATGAAACGAGCTTGCGCTCGTTTCATAAACATCCATACTCGCTTCTTAATTACTATCATTATAGGCTCGTTGCATAGTGTACTATTATAATCCACAAAATAATTTTGAAATGAGATCCAAAATCATTATGATGAGCTAGAAATCTAAAAAGACTAACATTTACCCTTTATACGAGTAGGCCTACCATCTGAAAAAAGTACATTTTTTGTATTCACAGAGAAGCCGTAACTCTAAATCACTCATTTCTGACCTACATCCATTTCGTCGCGCACCATAATCATGTTGGCTATACTGACCGCATATACAATAACTTAAATGCAAACAAAAAGCAGGAAAGGAGAACTTTGGAAAGAACAGCTGAGAACTCCACTAAGGTATCCGAATACTCTGAAGACAGTCATTCGATCTCTAGAGAATTAATAAGAATGTAATTCTGAGACATTTTCCACTCGAATAATTCCATCACTACTGCACAGTATAACTTTCTAACATGTGTAAAACGAGCTTCTGTAAACACACGTCAGAACTGTTTTGCGATCATGCAATGACAGACGAAACCAACCAACGTGAGTGAATTCTTTTGCATCAAACTGGAGAAATCGGCAAACTATACACTCACATAGCTTCGTCAGGCTTTGCGTGAAGAAGTTTTTCGCCGTACAAAATGTTTTTATTGAAAGTCGCTTTTCCAGACGAACAAACTCTGGTTGAAGATAAGTACTGGGGAGAGCTATGCACCAGAGGAACCATGAAAATATCAAAACAATTAATAATTAATAATTTATTTATTTAATCTGGCAGAGCTAACGCCAGTAGGCCTTCTCTTCCGCCCAGCCAGACTCTAATTCTAATTGAATACAATTGGTTACATAGTTATTACATTAATATATAGACCATAAATCAACATGAAAGTTGGATAAGTAATGTTAGAGTGACAATAATAAACATTGGTAAGAAGTAATAATAATAATAATAATAATAATAATAATAATAATAATAATAATAATAATAATTCATTACCGCCCTCATATAAGCCCGCCATTGGTCCCTATCCTGAGCAAGATTAATCCATTCTCTATCATCATATCCCACCTCCGTCAAATCCATTTTTATATTATCTTCCCATCTACGTCTCGGCCTCCCTAGAGGTCTTATTCCCTCCGGCCTCCCAATTAACACTCTATATGCATTTCTGGATTCGCCCATACGTGCTACATGCCCTGCCCATCTCAAACGTCTGGATTTAATGTTCCTAATTATGTCAGGTGAAGAATAAAATGCGAGCAGTTCTATGTTGTGTAACTTTCTCCATTCTCCTGTAACTTCATCCCTCTTAGCCCCAAATATTTTCCTGAGAACCTTATTCTCAAACACCCTTAACCTATATTCCTCTCTCAACGTGAGAGTCCAAGTTTCACAACCATAAAGAACAACCGGTAATATAATTGTTTTATAAATTCTAACTTTCAGATTTTTCGACAGCAGACTGGATGATAAAAGCTTCTCAACCGAATAATAACAGGCATTTCCCATATATGTTCTGTGTTTAATTTCCTCCCGAGTATCATATATATATTTGTTACTGTTGCTCCAAGATATTTGAACTTTTCCACCTCTTCGAAAGATAAATTTCCAATTTTTATATTGCCATTTCACACAATATTTCCGTCACGAATAACCATTAAACATTGAGAAACCTGAAACAGCTATTATTGTTAACAAGAATTGTTAGAAAAATATTTCGTTAGTCTATTCTTAAATTGGTTTGATGTCTGACAATCCCTGATATTACTCGATAGGGAATTCCAAAGCCGAGGAACAGCCACAGTGAAAGAAGATGAATATGAGGATGCTCGGTGGGAGGGAATGGATAATATTGAGAAGTTTTGTGATCGTGTGTCTAGTTAATGATGGGTGGATAAATTTTGAAAACGAGACGCAAGATAGACAGGAGTGGAGAAATTCAATATGTGAAAGAGAAGGGAAAGACAGTGGATTTTCCTCTGATCTTCTAGACGGAGCCAGGACAACATTTCGAGGGATGGTGTTACGCGATCAGCCCGGCGAATATTGCAGACGAAACGGACGCACATATTATGAACACGTTGTAGTCTCTGCGCCGAAGTAACGCTTAGGTCAGTAAGCAGAATATCACAGTAATCGAAGTGGGGCATCACGAGTGTTTGCACTAACATTTTTTCATGGAAAAGGGTAGAAAATTCTTCAATCGCCTTAACGAGTGGATTAATGAGAATACTCTTTTGCAGGTTTCTGCAACTTGAATGTTCCAATTTAAACTTTTATCTGTAGTAATGTCATGAGAGGTCTGACATCTGCCGATAAATTCACGAGCTAAACTCGTGGATTTATCTGGGAAATCTCAGACCTCGAGTGACATTTATTAGGACTATTTCGTGAATAAAATAAAAATTTAAATAATATATCCCTAAAATTCGATCACAAAATGTTAATAATTGTATATTAACGAATACTTAACCTATTCAGACATTGTGAAGTTGAAATACTCGTAGATGAATATCGATTAGTGCAATAAAGAAATTCGATGTTATTATTTAGTAATGCCAATTGCGAAAAGCGAAATACTGGTTTAACAATGTTAATTACATGTACTGCACTTTTCTATTATTATTATAACAAATACATTTTCATTATCTGCTGAAATTACAATTTAATTTAACAGTAACAGTGGGGACAGCTATATACCAATGCTTATGTATTCACAGCGAGACATGTTGCTACACAGTGAAGCCATCTCTGTATAGATAGGCCTAATTAAAACACGAATTTTATTACGCCATACGAAAGGCAGTTTGATCAAAGACCTTATTATTTCTATGCAAGGTCTATGAGTTTGATATGCGATTATATTACATAAATTTGAATGTCTATTAATTGTTTAATTTCAATACAAATGTTATAGGTTATGTTACCTGTGAAAGCAGGACCAATCTCAGCTGTGCCTTGTTTCGACCGGTGCTTACAATGAGTGCTACACGAAACCATTTTTTGTAGCTCGACAAACGCGTTCTCGCTGTAGTGTGTAACGGAACTCAAGCTACAGATCAATATTCCAAGCTACAGATCAATATTCCAATCGCGTATGCGTGCAATCTGGAAAGAATATTGAAAGAATCAAGTGTTTAAAAGGTACGTTCAATTAAGATGCATAAAGATTTTGTGTCTACATGGTGCTCCGTTTTGAACGTGGTCTTCACTGCGTAAATATATTAATTAATATTAAATATCAATCTTGCATTCATTGCTCTAAAGTTGAAAGAAAAGTTTAACCGTGTAGTTGCATCTTAATGTATTTATGATAATCAATTTACGGGGAAACAGTTGGCGACAACGACTAAACAAAAGAACGACCATGCGATAAATTGATAGCGATAAATCTAGCTGCAGAAATTATCGCAAAGTCTGACTGTGATTGGTTGGAATTCAAAATTTCATTACACTTCATTGGTCGAAAATGGAATGACGTCATATAAACGAAATAATCCATATAAATACCTAGATTCTTTACTGATTCACTGAACGGAATTTCGGTGCCGTATATTTTAATCGGGGACAAATTTGGTATGATAATAGTGCTTAGCAAACGTGAATGGGCCACAATGATTGACTGTGATTTTTCTGGATTTAGCTTAAGTCGGAATTTCCGTGTCCATGTTCAGATTGAGTCCAGATCGTCATTAATTTTAGTTATTGCATCATTTATTTCGTCAGTGTGGAATTTTATGTATATTTGAAGATCGTCTGCATAGAGATGGTGTCGGCAGTACTTTAGAGATTCTGATATGTCGTTGATATAAATTCGCGGGTGCTCGTGTGAAGGGGGTTAAGTCAAATTGTAAGGTATGTAAACTTTTCTCCTTTGGTATTGAACAAAACCCTTTTGTCACAAAATAAGGAGTTCTGTAACTGCATCATGGATGGAAGAATGATTTAACCCCTTTAACACAAGAAAAAAGTAATTGTGGATGGTTCAAATCCGTACTTATTCCAGTTTAGCGAAATCATACTTAATCCCCTTTACACGAGCACCCGCGAATTGTAAATAGTAAAGGGCGATCCGTGAGGATGCCGTAAATTATTAATAAAATGTATAATGGTTTGATTTAAGTTGTGGAAGCTGACAAACGAACCTCACAAGGAATTTGAACACATCGTATCATTGCAAAATTCCTTCCCAACCTCCCATAGCCCGAAGATAAACAGCGGCTGTGTCATGAGCTTCGAAATCTGGCTTATGACGTGGTTATTAACCGAAAGCAAAACAACAATCGTCACAATGGAAGAGCCCGCAGTCACCAAGGGAAAAAGAGGAGCGGCAGGTCAAGAGTGCGACAAAAAGCGCGTCGATGGTTTTTCTACATAAGGGGAAATGTGCACAGGGGAAATTCTCCACTGCGAACTGTGAGGTTTTGAATAGACAGAGAGAACGCACGGCGGAAATTACCGGAACTGTGGCGCAACCACAACCGGTTCTTACCTCACAGTTTTGCACTCTCTCACGCCAACCTGAAAACGAAATAATTTTCGGCAGTTAAAAAAATGCCAATCATTCCACACTCCGCGTACTCGTAGGGATTTAGATCTCCTCTTTATGCCTTCTTGCCTTCTTACCTTCTTGCCTTCTTTCTTTTCCGCAGATATTATATAGTCCACAGTTTGGAATACACAGAGATTGGGTTTTCAGTAAAAAAGTTCGGCATTTTATCCCTGTATAAACATCAGGGAATTTCACATAAGTATAAGGACAGGAGTGAAACATCACTTTTGAAGGGTTGTCCCTAAACTTTTGGTAGAAACTGTAGTAATGATAACATGATGTGTTCAACTATGACATGAAAGGGGAGGAATTACTTGATTTGTACTCATGCAGGCTAGTATTGCATCCTAACGGTAATGTTTGCCATTATATGTTACATAGGCTTATATATCAGTGAATATCTGAATATACATCTCCTGTCCTTGAATTACGACTATATCTTCTTAAGTACTAAATTTGTAATTTATAATGAATGTAAAAAATAGTCTTCTATCAACAATTTATCTGGAGAACAGTATGAAAGCTTTTACCTCTCATCGCGTTTCGAAGGATTCATCAACTTCAAATGCACTTCTAGCAGGTATGTCAATTATTTCAGTGACGTTTCAAATGGTGGTTGACAACAGTCTATGACATCGCATCTGTGGAGGCGTGATGTGTGATAGAATTATTAGCTACAAGCTCCGTCCAAATGTCAATATACATCCACCACCCCCATTTGATTATAAATCCTGACAAATTTTCTATGGATGCGTGCGCTGTGTACAGCTACACTATTTTAATTTACTCCACTCAATAAATTTATTCATTCAATTTCAATTACGGCATAAAATAACATTTTATAGTCGAAGTATACGCGGAACTGAATTAATGTACAACAATAAAAGTAGACCGTTTTATCACTATTATATCACCTGGTTTTAGCGTCAGCTAAACGGTCGATGCATGTGAGTTCTACTGAAAACATATGGGTTCAAATCTCGTACTGTGAAATATAATATTCTTCATAGTGTTCTCGAAGCAATTCAGGGCCTGCTACCATCATTACATCAATCATATCTTACACATCAAAAGTTTCATTGCGTTCCAAGAAAATAGATTATACAGGGACATCATTTTATTTTTACTAACATTTTTAATATTAACCTGTCTATACCTTTAGAGAACCGGAAACACAGCTTGCTCCCCCCTCCAAGACTGGAGTTCGATGATACTGGCGTAAAACACAAATCACTCTACTAGGTATAGGATGGAAGAAAAGTAGTTCATCCATTTACGTAAACTAGGAAATATCGCGATTTTGAGTTTGATAATTTTCAATAGGTTTTTCTTTAATCAAAGTACAGTACTGTATTAAGAATAAGTGTTTTTACTCACGAAGTGATTTATCCATGCGAACGTATTCATTATGCAGTGTATATTATACTGTCTACAGCACATTAGCGTACAATATAGAGAAAGAAGTTAAATTGAAAAATAATCATAATATGAATATTTAAACACAATTTTGAAAATGGTGGCCGTTCATTTCGATACAGGCTTCAGTTCTTTTGTGCATATTATCGCACTATAGACTATTGCATCTAATTCCAATTGCCAGTTTCGTCCTTCGTACTAGTAACTCATGTTGAAATAATTCTGTACCTACTCTACGTACTGTGAATTCAATCTTTACTTCTGCCGGACCCGAAAATATAAAATTACTCAGACATGCTATCTACTGTCCGTCCAAGTGGTTATGCCGCAGGATTGTAGAAAGGGAGGAAATCACGTGACAGTTAATTACTTAACGAGGCCCTTTTATTTAAGTTAAATTAAACAGCTGTATAATATTACGTAAACGTCCAATTCCTAAGATAAATTAATGTTTTCAGAAAAGAGCTAAGACAGCCCAGCTTTTACAGAGGGGCGAGCAGAAGCAGGTGGGGGAAATCGGGATGCGACGTAGGCAAACGGACAGTACCTGTGTGAAAATATGATTCAATATTGAAAGCTCTTTCGTCACTGGAAAACGCGAACATATTTCTGGAACGTACTATACCCAGTAACTCAGTACTGCTTACTATCTGCGGTCTTGGTTCTGTGTGGAGTTGGAACTTCCTTAGTAGAAGGGGCGGGAGTGAAGTACATTTAAAAACTCAGGTACAATACAAATTGAAGTAAAAATAAAATGATGTCCATGTAGAAGTATCTAGTATGATACGCTGCTTAATTTGACAAAAAAAAATTTAAAAGTTTTTATGTTTGTAAGTTGGAATACCCATAAAATGAATGCTTTGTGCATTGTTCTTTCTTACTTACTTTAGGCACTCTTTATAAATCTTCTATTGGTGATATAACTCTACTTAAAATGTCATACTTTGCATACTTTCATTTTACAGCAACATCATTTTATTTTTACTAACATTTCTAATATTAACCTGGCTATACTTTTGGATCAACGATTAAGAACCGGAAACACCGTTTGCTACCCCCTTCCAGACTGGAGTTCGATGATACTGGCGTAATATACAAAGAAATCAGTTTACTAGGTATAGGAGGGAAGAAAATTCGTTCATCCATTTACGCAAACTAGGAAATATCGCGATATGAGTTTGATAATTTTCATTAGGTTTCTGTTTAATTAAAATACAGTACAGCATTAACAATGAGTGTTTTTACTCACGAACTGAGCAATCCATCCGGACATATTCATTATGCAATGTGTAGTATACTGTCTACAGCACATTAGCGTACAGTATAGAGAATGAAGTTAAATTGAAAAATAATCATAATATGGATATTTAAACACATTTTTGAAAATGGCGGCCGTTCATTTCGATACAGGCTTCAGTTCATATCAGTAACTCATGTTGAAATAATTCTGTACCTACTCTATAAAAGAGACCTTACGTACTGTAAATTCAATCTTCACTTCTGCCTGATCCGAAAAGATAAAATTACTCAGACATGCTATCTACTGTCCGTCCAAGTAGTTACGTCGCAGCGTCGTAGAAAGGGAGAAAATCACGTGACAGTTAATTACTTAACGAGCGCTTTTATTTAAGTTATTTTAAACAGTTGTATAATATTACGTAGACGTCCAATTCCTAACAGAAATTAATGTTCTCAGAAAAGAGCTAAGACACTAGCATTTACAGAGAGGCGATTAGAAGCTGGTGGGGGAAATCGGGATGCGACGTAGGCAAATGGAAAATGATGCAATATTGAAAGCTCTTTCGTCACTGGAAAACGCGAACATATTTTTGAAACGTACTGTTTACTATGACCGTAAGGCTACTATGACTGTATATGCGGTCTTGGCTCTGTGTGGAGGACGGTTGAACTTCATTAGTAGAAGGGGTGGGAGTGAAGTACATTAAAAAACTCAGGTACAATAAAAACTGAGGTAAAAATAAAATGATGTCCCTGTATAAGAACTATGGATTAATATTTTGGGGCAACTCAACATAAGCTAAACACACATTTGTTTTACGAAAGAAAGCTATAATGATACTAGCTAATATGCATAAAAGGACACTATGTAAAAAGAATTTTCAAAATTTACAAATATTTTCTTTACCTTGTGAGTACATTCCTTCCCTCATGATGTTTTTATACTAAAAATCAAGATACATTTAGTACAAATAGAAACAGTCATAATTTTAACACAAGACACAAATCAGATCTCGATCTACCCCTGCCAATCTAAGCTGTTGGGGAAAATTAACGTCAGTTCCATTCCCCCTCTATTGCATACACCACTGACTAGATCAGGCCTGCAGAACTCGCAAAGTAGGTGAACTATGACGTCAGCCTCACTCCACTTATATTAGGGATGATCGACTTCCGCCCCGAGAATGAATGTTAATACAGCCGAGCGTAACTAGAACGCCGTGACCTCACCGGTAGAAAACGTGGGTGGGGTAATAATAATAATAATGATAATAATTTATTTATTTAATCTGGCAGAGCTAAGGCCAGTAGGCCTTCTCTTCCGCCCAGCCAGACTCTAATTCTAATTAAATACATTTGCTTACATAGTTATTACATGAATATCTAGATCATGAAACAACATGAACGTAAATAATGAAAATTGGATAACTAATGTTAGTGTGACAATAATAAACACTGGTAAGAAATAGTTATAATAATAATAATGATAATAATAATAATGGTAATAATAATAATAGTAATAATAATAATAATGAGATAATTTAGATATTTATCTGTGATATATATATATAATGGTTTTATATATATATATATATATATATATATATATATATATAAAACCATTAAACATTGAGAAACCTGAAACAGCTATTATTGTTGACAATAATTGTTAGAAAAATATCTCGTTAGCCTATTCTTAAATTGATTTGATATCTGACAACCCCTGACATTACTCGGTAGGGAATTCCAAAGTCGAGGAACAGCCACAGTCAAAGAAGATGAATATGAGGATGTTCCGTGGGAGGGAATGGATAATATTGAGGAGTGTGTGATCGTGTGTCTAGGTTATGATGGATGGATAAATTTTGAAAACGAGACGCAAGATAGACAGGAGTGGAGAAATGCGATATGTGAAAGAGAAGGGAAAGACAGTGGATTTTCCTACGATCTTCTAGACGGAGCCAGGACAACATTTGGAGGGATGGTGTTACGTGATCAGCCCGGCGAATATTGCAGACGAAACGGACGCACATATTATGAACACGTTGTAGTCTCTGCGCCGAAGTAACGCTTAGGTCAGTAAGCAGAATATCACAGTAATCGAAGTGGGGCATCACGAGTGTTTGCACTAACATTTTTTTCATGGAAAAGGGTAGAAAATTCTTCAATCGTCTAAACGAGTGGATTAATGAAAATACCTTTTTGCAGGTTTCTGTAACTTGAAAGAAAAGGGAGGAATGCAGTCGCTCTCAAGAGCTACAGTTCTGCAGGTCAGGACTAGATATACAGTACACTAATCAGAATTGAGATGTAATTCAGTGGTGTTTGGGTAAAGGTACGTAGATAAATCATAAAAATGAGTTTTCAGTTAAATGAAAATTAAACATCGAACCCTTACTGCAAATAATTTTCTACGCAGATAAAACATATCAATACTTGTATTATTTTGCTTTTTGCAGACTCACATGTAGAATTTAACTTATGTATTCCCCTGGGGAACAAAGCTCCATTTGGACAAAAAAAACTTACCCCCCCTTTACCCGAACACCATAGAATTATCAATAATGAAGATAGTGTAATATTATTCAATTAGTGATTAGTTTTGGACTCAATCCTATGATTCCATACGTAAAATACATAAAATGAGAAAATTTCTGTTTATGTTTGAGAATCATGGAGTAGTGGCACATTCATAAACACGCCGCCGATACCACCCAAAAGTAGCTACTTTGTGACTCAATAACAGAAAATAGAACTATTAACCTAACAAATGTTTTATTATTATTAATGAAAATATTACTTACTAAAATGACAATAACTTTAATCCAAAACACTATAATATTGAGATTCTTACTGTTTTGTGTTACCTTAAAGTATTTTTTCTGATTATACTTCAGTTGTGAAGAGCCATAATTGTGATGTTTAAAAATATATTGCTAACGCATTGCATTACATATTGTAAAAATGACCCCCTCAGTCTTTCTAGGTATGTCGCCATATCCAGTCTTCCTAGCGTTAAATCTAAGCGATGACGTTGAATTTTTAAGGGCAGTATAATTTTTTACAAGACAACAATCAGAAGCAAGGTAAAACTGAGAGGTTCATCTCTATTTGTGGGACGCAAAATAACTCATTTCTCTGAACGAGAAATTCGACCTTTCTATTTATCATCTTATCATTTTGTGTATAATGAATTTCGTTTTTCAATTGTCCCTATCTGATATGACTTGTTCACACTTCCAGAGTAGTAGAGTGCAGGATGACTATAATTGGCCATATCTGAATGAATTTGCAATCAACCACTCAAACCACAACTTTCAATAACGTACGTAACACAAATTCCCAATAACAGAACTGTGTCGATGTGAAAATGCTCAGATAGATACTGATTGATTTTAACCACACATGAAACACACAAAATAACTAGGAACTGTTAACCAACACAGAAACCTAACCCCTAAATTTGCACTAGAAAAAAAAAAACATGAAAGTTTGACATAAAATGTGATTTCATTTATACTGAAGCACCTGAAGGCATAATAAATAGTCATCATCAGGCTTCGAGACTTTGGACCCGATACAATAAGTTTACTGTGCATGCACTATAGGTTGTTGACTCGCTGCAGGTAGATAGAGATGTATTGAGGTAACAACGTTGCTATTTAGAGTAGAGTGCGGTAGTATGGGGAAACACACACATATGTACATCCTAAAAGTAACTATATTTTACACAATGATAATGACAAAAGAATGTGAAAAGCATTTATTCTCCTGTCTTTTATAAGCATTTGTGTTTAATTATACACAGTGTTAATGGTGGAATTAAGCATGTAGCAATTTTAATTTCTTCATTTATCCTATTGGTCGTCTTTAGGAAGTGCAGTTACAGTACCGAATTGCAATGCACCTACTACAAGATACATTTTCAGTGTCTCAGACGTAAATCTTTTTCGGTTATCTGCCAAAGTTTGTACTGTGAAATGCTGCGCTCTACGTCGCATGACGTGATAGGAGCAAAACGAAAAACCCTAACATCATTGCAGTCTCCGAGAGACAGTTCTTTATTCTCGGGTGACTCTATGTCCACTAATTTGCTGTTTATATTACACAGTGTTCCATATCCGTTATTTTTACATAAAATTGATTTCCACTTCTGTTTTACACGTTCAGTAACCGGTGTACTTGGTGTCTCATTAATTTTCTGAATTAATTTGAGGGCTTCCGGCATCTCTTGCTCTGACTTCTCTAACCGTGTAATAGTTTCAGACACACTTTGTATGAAAACCAAATTATTCGTCAGAACCTTCAAATCCAGAGCGTTTTCCTTTGCGTATTTGTTGGCATTCATTCTACAGTACCCCCATCCACTGTACGCTTTACCACTATACTCAGTACGCCGTTATGCGGATTTCCCACTGAACTGCTCTATCGGGTCCGAAGTCTCGAAGCCTGGTCATCATCATCCATTTCTAAGGTTTAAACGAAGTGGATTTTTATGTCTAATAAATTTTGATATTTACGACGTATTTAGGTCTCCCACATTTCTTCTTCCTCTACGTCTGTAGCTGAAAAGCAGTTATGGTACGCGAGGTTTTTATATTCTTATTAAGTGTACAGTCTCTATTTTTCTCTAAATTTCTTCTACTCTAATTTCGTATTTTTTTTTAGGGTTTCTTAAACTTCAGGGCTTCTATTATATGTACTGACAGCTGGTGCCCTGTTTTGCTTCTCGTCGGCTGGATATGTAGGAATTGTCCGCACTCGTACGTTAACCCCGCTACTTAAAACTTGTATAAAATCATACCTTGTAGAAGCAGCTAGAAATGTCGTCCTCCTTCGGCTAAACAGATGTTGTATCTGGAAAACACATTCTGATTGACACTGCGACCGAACACAAGCGCTGCTCATTCGGTCCTCAAATTTTGTTAATATTACTTTATCTTTTTTATAATGATTGTATTATTTTATTTCTATTTCTATTGTTGTAATTATATTCTGTATTATTTATATTTAAATAAATAAATAAATAAAATTAAAATTGATACGATTAACTTCGGCCACTGTAATGTTTCTGATTTAATTTGTTCTACCGGTATATTTAACTTCACAATAATTAAAATTATCAACAGTAGTCTCACTAGAGGTTTTGATTTATCTAGAGAAAATCAAAACTCGAGTGGGATTTAAATGACTATTACACGATTAGAAGAAAGTATATAAAGATTAGAAGTAACGAATTACTCCAATACAATAAAATATTAATTGACTTACGAAAATACAAAACTGTCTTCAAATTTGTACCATCTCAACATTATAAATATTATGCTACTAGATTTCATTAGTGTGTTATGAATAGCTGTTTTCGTATCAGTTGTGCCAACTATGGAATCTTCATTGAACTCTGTGGACGGTTACTGGTCAAGAAGGCTTTGTTGATTCAGTTTCATTCTTATTAAAACAGTTGTATTCCACTTCAATTATCCGGATCCCAGTAATCAACGTCACCTGACAGATGATTTTCAATAAATCTTAGTATTAAATAATCTCTAATACCGTGACTATTCATAATAGCATATAGCAGAAGCTATAACATAACCTAAATAATATAAACGAGTGTTAGAAAAGTTTTAATTAGGGATGATCACATAAACAAGAAACATTTTAATTAACGATGATGAAATAAAAAGTAAACATGAATAATTATAAAAGAAACAATTATTGAAAGTAGGTACAATTTTCAAATTTGAATGTTTTAGTGGTTGGTGGTTCAGTTGATTTATTTTGGACGTGTGCATAAAAGAAGTGAACTCGGTGATGTACATGGTGTATCCCTCAACTTATTCAGGATTTCCGAATGGTGCTCTTCATTTATTTGTAAATAGAGTTTCAGGGAAGATGTATAGCTATGACCAGTGATCTTTATTAATTCTTGTTCTTGAATGCCAATGCGAGTCATATTTGAAAGTACTGTGCATCGACTGGGGTGGTTTGTAATTTTCTGTTTTTTGACGTCCAGACCAGTGCAGTTTGAAATGTTGGCAAACAAAGAAACAAATGCTAGGGTAGTGATAAAAATAAACAAATTCTAGGCACGCGACAAAATTAAACAAATGCTAGGGACACGATAAAATTGTGCGATAAGCAGCCATGATTGGTTGAAAGGCGTCCTTTCGTACCGTTTTATTGGTCAAAAGTAGTGTGACGTAGTAAAAGTGTAATAGTCAACAGTAATCTCACTAGACGTTTTGATTTATCTAGAGAAAATCAAAACTCGAGTGGGATTTAATTGACTATTACACGATTAGAAGAAAGTATATAAAGATTAGAAGTAACGAAATACTCCAATACAATAAAATATTAATTGACTTACGAAAATACAACTGTCTTCAAATGTATTATTGTACCATCTCAACATTACAAATATTACGCTAGATGCATGCTAGATGGCAGTAGTGAGCAATGCCTTCTCGTCGAGAAGTTCTCGATCTATTATACACGATGTCAATGTTACTAGTCAAGAAGGCTTTGTTGATTCAGTTTCATTTTTAATAAAATGCAACATTCGACTTCAATTATCCGAATGCTAGTAATCAACGTCACTTGACAGATGATTTTCAATAAATCTTAATATTAAACAATCTCTGATACGTGACTATCCATATCATATAGCAGACGCTATAACATAACCTAACTAATATATACAAGTGTTAGAAAAGTTTTAATTAACGACGATGACAAAAAATAAACATTAATAATTTTAAAAGGAATAATTATTGTATGTACAATTTTCAAATTTGAATGTGGTTGGTGGTTCAATTGATGTTATATTGGACGTGTGCGTAATGGAAGTGGAACTCGTTGATTTAGGCCTACATGGTGTATTCAACTTATTCAGGATTTCCGAATGGTGTTCTTCATTTATTTGTAAATCGGATTTCAGAAGATGCATGGGTATGATAAGTGATTTTCATTAATTCTTGTTCTTGAATGCCAATGCGAGTCATATTTTAAACTGCTGTGCATCGAGTAGTGTGGTTTGTAATTATATATATATATATATATATATATATATATATATATATATATATATATATATATATATATATTGACGTCCAGACCAGCGCAGTTTCAAATGTTGGCAAACAAAGAAACAAATGCTAGGGACGCGATAAAATTAAACAAATGCTAGGGACGCGATAAAATTGTGCGATAAGCAGCAATGATTGGTTGAAATACGTCCTTCCGTACCGTTTTATTGGTCAAAAGTAGTGTGACGTAGTAAAAGTGTAATAGTCAATTAAAAAAAGAACAATGAAGAGGACAGAAAATGTATTCCAGTAATAAAAAAAATTGCCGATTTATTCGTCTCGCGCTAACAGCACATCAAACTCCAATTATTTCCCTATAACGAAGAGGGACTCTTTGCGCATGATGTGGATTTTCAGAACACGAATAGCGAGTGTGGAACCACGTCACGTCTGTAAAAACCCACAAGTTGTGAGTCGATTAAACCTTCTGCCACTGATGAAAATATCACTCACAATAATGCACCCGTGCTACTGAATCGCTTTGTTGTAAACAATGGACACGTGTACACTTGTAAGGCTTCAGTTTTAATATTTTGTTGCTTTATGTGCAGAAGAACTGAAATCCCTATTTTTTGTACTCATTTTGAGAGCGACATGCGTAAATTTGGTGTTTGGTGTAATTTGTCCTGTGTTCTTACTAAAGGGCGGGAAAATGTACGTTATGCCTTAAGTTCAGTATCAACGGACTATACTGTTGTCATTTACTACGTAAACAACGGCAAGAAAGTACAGTCTGATAATGAGAACCTCACCACTCCATTCAATCGATCTGTAAATACTGAAAAGAAGTTGTAATGTTATTATGATTTTAAAACTTACCTCAAATGTTAACTGCCACCGCCTGGATGATTAAAGGGTGCATTATACTGAACTACAATATACGTACATTTGTAAATTATCGAAAGAGAAAGTTCGACGTCTCTCACTCAAACAGTTTTTCAACATCGAAAAGCTTCTTTCAATGTCACAAGATGTTAGAGGAGCAAATTTAAAAAGCGCAGTAATAATGTCGTTTTTCCCTGCATTCAAAATGGTACACATAACTGTATAACCGGTTTTTTTTTTTCAGAACTTGTGGAATTTTTCTTTTATCTTTTCAATTATAAAATATGGATTATCAAGTCTCTTGAACGGAATATTTGCAGAAATCATCACATTACATACGAGTAAATCCACATTAAATTCAGATCTTTCATTATTTGATGTCGAAGATCTTTGTACGTTTTCGGTATGTTTCTTGCTGTTAAAATGCCGCTCTAATGTAATATTTCTTACGTACTTTAATTTCACATTTGCGCACGGCACAGAAAATATTTTCCCTTTGCGGAATCAAAATCTCTCTTCCATAATTATTTCTTAGACTGTTTAATTCCAAATCCTTCGACTTAGGCATTTTAAATCACTTTTACACAACAATACTACCTGCACAAAGGCAATAAACGATATTGTAAACACCTGGCTTCCTTTCCCATACGACTAGAAGTTGACACTGAAGGTCATTTGTTGGTTCCTACCTGTACTGCCGCCCTCTCCTAGTGCATTTATGTTATTGCGCTTGTACCTGTGACGTCATCCATACCTACGACCAAACTAACCTGTATCGCGTGGTAACGCACATTTTTCCGCCCTCTGGTTATTACTGTACTTTTTCGCGTGTTTTTTTTTTTTTTTTTTTCGTTTTGCATTGAAGCAGTAGATTCAAATCTGTTCACAATATCATGAATTGCAGTTCTGGAAGAAGGCAATTGACCAAGTTTACAATATTAGACGTGTAACAACGTTGCTGGATGGGGAAGAGGAGATTTACAAGTACACAGTACAGCTCAAGTGGATACAGACATATCGATACAAAACAGATGCTCTGTTCTAATGCAGGGGCGGACCATGACAATACTGTTGTTTACGTAAAACGAGCAGCAAATACAACATTTCAATCTCATTAAGAGAACATTATGGTAAATTTCCATTGTATTTAACAATATTGGTCCATTTTTTTTATTGTGTGTCTAAAAAATAAACAGTAATGGTTTACTGCACAAAATCACACGAACTTTTTTTCTTAATGCAACATTTTAATCCCTTCCGCTTCCATGAAGCAGTATCATTTTTTTTTTAATTTCTGGTTGTGTGATTTTCGAAACTGGGTAAGAGACTCCTAGTTTTTAATAATCGTTGAGAAACTGCTACAAAAGTTCGCCAATTAGGTAACCTTCTTTGCGGTACATTCTTCTTGCCTCACTTGAATTTCGACGACTTTCTTCGTAAATTAATAACATATGATAGCCTATTCCTATACCGTGAATGATATTGTAAGTTGTTTATCGAATACCTGTACTGAACTGTCATCCGCTCGGCAGTAGACCTATGGACAGGGAGCTTGAACTCAGCTGACATGTACGTACGTCTGTGCAGAGTACTGCCTGCTCAACATGTTGCCACGTCTCTCACGCCAGAATATTAACAAATTTAAGCATGCAGTATTATTTAATTTCATGAAAACGTAAAAGAACACACAAATATTTATTTAAAGTAATATTAACTCTTTGCTAGATATACCTACTTATGTAATTGTTTTCGTAATTCTACTAACGATATAAGCAGTGTAACGCAAATAAAATTAAGAAATATATATATTTTTTCTTGGAAAGCTATGAAGTTTTCACCTTATGTTGTACGGGCATTTTTTGATCCTGTAGACTAGTCATGTCAATTGATGCCCATAGGAGCAAGCAAGCCCTTTAGAGCTCAGGAGAGCCTGAGCGTTTTACAGTGGAAAGGAAAGAGACAGACGAAAGAAGTAGTATATACCGCTTGGTCGAGCTATATTCAGGGATGGCCAGCACTGATTCAATAGATAAAGGGAAAAGGACTTATTAAAACTGTATCCATGTTAATTTTTAGATCTGTCTGAGAAGTTTAAGTGCATTATAAGAATGAAAGTTTTAATTTTAAAGCTCATTTTTCCAAAGTTTGATTTTTTTTATCCAAAAGAAATATTTGCTCAACTTTTTTAATAGAAAAGTGAAATTTTCAGATATAGGTCTATTTATTTAGTAGCCTTACAGAATGTTTTCGTAAATCTAATATACCGTATATACGTATTACTGAAGATAGTGTATTGAAAATTTTGAAAATATTCGCATGGAAATTGTTTGTAAGGAAATGAATTAACAAAGCAACTACTGTTACACCATAAGCAAAAATACGTGCCTATGTGTTGTAAAAATGTCAGCTCTATAGCTTCAGCGCATTTCGAGTAAATAATTTAATAGGGAGTTGCTCACCAATATCACCTTAAAAGCATAATGCGATAAGAGTTTTGTTATGGAATATTAGTTACACTTAAAACATATACAGCATCTAGATAACTTTGCATTGTACTGTAATATTATTTTAATTAGTTTATTGATTATTTTTATAAGGTTAAAGGTACCATCAATATCAATTCCAACTTATCATGTCATACTCAGTCTCTTTTTTGGGGATATTACATTCTTTATGACTGATGTTTTTCATCCATTTAGTACAGTATAGTTGTACTACTATGGAATTTATGTGAATATTCTTTCTTAACTCTTTATTATGTTATTAACATTTAAAACACAACTGCAATATTAAGAAATTGATATTAGTACTTTTGTTTTACAGACAATATAGATAATATCAAACAGAAAGAAGCCATATAAAAATAACGACATAAAATTTCACGTTCCGTTTGAAGTTTGTGCACCACTGTTTTCTTAATCCAACACGCTGCTTATTCATATACACAACCCTTCCTCTTTCCATACTTCGCGCTTGATGCCCGCGCACGACGTCAAGGTCAGAAATATGCGCTTGCTTTGACATCACTGCTGTAGATCGACTGTGAAAACGACGGCACTTATACCTCTTACACGCTACATAAGGACTTATGTACTTGAAAGAAAGGAGTTGAACTGGTACATAATTTTATTCTGCAATTCGTAATCAGTTTTTGTTTTGAATGCCTTTCTTCCAATATAACGATGATATGGCACGAAAATTATTTGCAAAACGCATCGGTGTGTAAAAGCGGCGAGTTCTTTTGTAACTGAGGAGTGTTTATATTCTGAAACTCAAACAACACTGAGAACAAAAATTTGTTTGTAATTGGAAAGTGTCACAACTACTAATTCCGAAAACCACAAGCCCTCGGCCTGTTGCATCGCGGTTTCAGTTATTTATTTTTCCAGCAATGCCGAGTTATATTAAATTAGTGTGGAGATGACAAGAGAAGAGGAACGCAGAAATTAAAATAACAAAAAACAAACGAACTGAACAAACGCTGGAAAATAAATTGAACCCAAATTAACCTTAAAAAAAAGAGAAGTGTGGAATTCTATTATCGTCGCTGCCACTGTAGCCAGCCCGTGTCCCTCTGCGTATGCAATAACGCCCGTGAGGCTGGATGTGACCTGGAGATTGAGAGCTGACGTCATCACAAAGAACAGACTGCGAGGGCCCCTGATCATTGTTAATGCCTCTGCAATGACGTTCTTGATCCGACACAGAGTGTTAATTGCTGTAATGGATTTGTGCAGATATTCGATACACTAACAAGGTGTGCATATTACGATTATGGCATGATACGAACCTGTTGGAAGCAAATTGTTTACTAAACACTGCAACAGCATGATTTTATGTCAGATTCTACTGTTAGCGTATGACAAAGTGAAAGGAATTCCACATGCATAAATTATAAAAACTGTGGTCGTCATACATCGTTTTGAAAATAAAGTGAAAAAGATATTTTTAAAATTTCTACGAAAGAAGCAAAATTGATAGGAATCTAAGAAAAACGCATCAGTGCTCAGTAATAAGGCAATGGAAATAATGCATTTTTAAGATCACTGATCAACAGCAATTTGCTCTGCCTACATCTCTAACGGATTACATTGTAACAAATGTATTAAAAAGTCCAGTAAAATTCTGATTAATCTCATGGTGCCACATTAATGCAATTGTAATTCTTCACTGTGTTGTATTTTACGATACTTTTTAACTTTGCTCTAGAGTATGCCATTAAGAAAGTCCAGGATAACAGAGAGGGCTTGGAATTGAACGGGTTACATCAGCTGCTTGTCTATGCGGATGACGTGAATATGTTAGGAGAAAATCCACAAACGATTAGGAAAACACGGGAATTTTACTGGAAGCAAGTAAAGAGATAGATCACATATTCATTTTGTATGAGATCTCGCCCACCCGGAGGTTCATTGCCGCCCTCACATAAGCCTGTCATTGGTCCCTATCCTGAGCAAGATTAATCCATTCTCTATCATCGTATCCCACCTCCCTCAAATCCATTTTAATATTATCTTCCATCTACGTCTCGGCTTCCCCAAAGGTCTTTTTCCCTCCGGCCTCCCAACTAACACTCTATATGCATTTCTGGATTCGCCCATACGTGCTACATGCCCTGCCCATCTCAAACGTCTGGATTTAATGTTCCTAATTATGTCAGATGAAGAATACAATGCGTGCAGTTCTGTGTTGTGTAACTTTCTCCATTCTCCTGTAACTTCATCCCTCTTAGCCCCAAATATTTTCCTAAGCACCTTATTCTCAAACACCCTTAACCTATGTTCCTCTCTCAAAGTGAGAGTCCAAGTTTCACAACCATAGAGAACAACTGGTAATATAACTGTTTTATAATTCTAACTTTCAGAGTTTTTAACAGCAGACTGGATGATAAAAGCTTCTCAATCGAATAATAACAGGCATTTCCCATATTTATTCTGTGTTTAATTTCGTTTTGAGTATCATTTATATTTGTTACTGTTGCTCCCAGGTATTTGAACTTCTCCACCTCTTCAAAACATAAATTTCCAATTTTTGTATTTCCATTTCGTACAATATTCTCGTCACGAGACATAATCATATACTTTGTCTTTTCGGGATTTACTTCCAAACCGATCGCTTTACTTGCTTCCAGTAAAATTCCCGTGTTTTCCCTAATCGTTTGTGGATTTTCTCCTAATATATTCACGTCATCCTCATAGACAAGAAGCTGATGTAACCCGTTCAATTCCAAACCCTCTCTGTTATTCTGGACTTTCCTAATGACATACTCTAGAGCAAAGTTAAAAAGTAAAGGTAATAGTGTATCTCCTTGCTTTAGCCCACAGTGAATTGGAAACGTATCTGACAGAAACTGACCTATACGGACTCTGCTATACGTTTCACTGAGACACATTTTAATTAATCGAACTAGTTTCTCGGGAATTCCAAATTCAATAAGAATATCATATAAAACTTCTCTCTTAACCGAGTCATATGCCTTTTTGAAATCTATGATCATATTAATATAGCATTTAAAAATAAATGTCATAATCGTTTTGTTTACAATTTAACCTTTTTATTGATTTAGTATATTTCATAATATTCTGATTGTATAAAATTGTTTATTGTCTGTATTCCCCAGTAGCATTTCTATGGATTTAAAAATGTTACAAACTTCTACGATGTGTAGGCTAATATGACTTTCAATGACATAAAATCGTATAGCTAATTCGCTTACGGTCTTACTAATAAAAACTCTATATACAGACGTTTAACTGTCTTATACTTATACAATGAGTAGCTCGTTTATACGTCGTGTGTAAATTCCTTACTAATAATCAGTACATACGTCGTGTATAACAGTATGACTGTTACACAGCTACGTCATAGTTTCGTCATTACTTCGTTACGAAAGATAATAGAATATCTGAGGTTCTCTATTGCATCCGGTAGAGCGCTCTAGTGTGGCGTGTTAAGTATCGATAGTACACTGGCTCTAATCGATTACCATACTATATTTTGGTCAAAGAGTACAAGCTGCAGCAATATTATTCTAATTTTTCTGTGCTCTTTGGTTTGTTCTTCTGTAGTTACAAGGCAACCATCATCATAAAATGGCAGTCGATACGAACAGCTGTTAGAGGGGCGGCCATTTTTTCTCTATATACAACGCTTAAACAAGGGGTTTCGTGTATATAACTACTGCAAAGCAATTCCCATTGTATAGTTACAGCCTGTTTATACGTCCATCGCTTATGCATGGTTTATTAGTAACGTTTTCTGACTCAACTCTGCATAAGTCTCGTATAAAAACTATACACGGTTTATTAGTAAGACCGTACTGTATGTGTACAAAACATATTGATGGCATAACAGTCTATGTTGCCCGTCCGATAGTAAATTTATGAGCGGAATTACGATGTAACATTTTTGTTCCTCCTGCACAGTTGGCAGATTGTAACATAGACCGTTATTCGGTCCAACGCTGCAATTGGACGCACAATGTAAAAGTTCGTATGGCACCGTTACCTTAAAGAGAAGGCGAGCGATGGAACATTTTCCAACTTTCTAGATAAAGTGGAGTAGCATGTAACAAAGTAATGACTTCCCAGTCGTGTTTTTATCTTTGTTATAAAGATCGTAATAATCTGTCTGATCACAATCATTATTCTTCATAACTGGTATTAGAATAAAAAAATGATCCCTTGACTAAATTTGAAATTGGTCATGCGAAACTGATCGTGACTTGCGTAGTGCGGTCATTACCGGAAGGAACAGGTAAACGACCGACCCCAACTGGAAATCTCACATACTTGAGAATCGCGCTGTTGGGCCCATCTGTGAAAGAATTCAATTCAAGTTCATGTCTCAAATTTTAAATTATATTTTGTTTTGCTGCAATACTAATACGTTACACTTCAAATAAGGATTGAATCTGTGTAAATTCAAGCAACAAACTTTTACATTTTTTTTTACCTTGTCTACTGCCTCAATTGATTCTAGAGCAGCCGTGGCAAAAATATGACTCGCGAGAACATTGTCGCTCACAATGCATTTCTCTTGCTTTCTACCTCCTCTTACCCCCACCCTCTCACTCACTGGAGTCAAACTCCGTTCCATTTGTATTTGTCTCTGACCTGCGAGTGGCGTATCGTCGCACTGTATCTCTCGAAACCATGTACCTCTACAAAAACGAAAGTTTCAAGTAGGATGGGAGGACGAATTTTTTTTGCTGCCAATATGATGAGAATATTAAATGTAGGCCTATGATTTGTTCACAAGTATTAGGAGGAAAACTGTTGTATAACATAAAACGGCATTATACTACATGTCACTCATGAAAGATTAAAAGGCTAAGTGTTGCTATTATTATTATTATTATTATTATTATTATTATTATTATTATTATTATTATGTGAATATGGAATTACTACTACTACTACTACCAATAATAATTTAGTAACAGTGCCAGTGTATGGGACCGGTGCCCACCCAGCATCGTGATGCACTTGGGGAGCGCGCATTCCGTAACGCGAGTCCTAGGCGGGATGCCTTAGACCGCGACGCCACGGCGCGGGACAAAACCAAATAATAAAGATACTTTATAAACAACTTCAAATTAGTGTAACTCTGAAAATATTGAGATTAGGGCAAATGTTTATAGGACATTTTTTGCTCAGAATGTCTTCGGAAATAAACTCCGTAAGTGACGGTAAATTTTCGTGAATCACCCTGTATATAATACACATCAATACGCGCGGTGTTAGAGGCTATTCGGGACTAATCAATGAGTATTTGAACAGTAACTCTTCATTTACGATATGAAAACTTGGAGATCATTAAAATGCCTGTGGGTATAGCCTGGTTCTCTAGGTTGAGGTTACGCTTGGGACCAACTCTCCCATCGTGAGGCTCTTTACGAAAAAAGACTAATGACTACGAATCAGGCTAATTACGTGGCTAGACGGATTAATCATCCGGGATCCCTGTATCTCGCTAATGTAAACCCTAGTTCCAAGGACTGTGCAAACGATGTTCTCCAGTTTCGTAGATAGAAATATGTTTATTCGCAATGATACAGCCCAGAATTTGCGTCCGGGACGAGAAGATGTAGTGAATGCAGCAAGCGACCTACGCCTCTATGAGACGTATTTGGAGAGAGGCGCTCTGAAAGGTGGTGTGGAAGGGTGTGCAAACACGGAGAGAACTCGAAGCCAGTTTGTCAAACACAAATACAGCAGGGAGTGACCGCGCCTTGAACCCAGATCTGTCTGGTGAGAGCTATATACACCTGTCACAAGTAATTCGATCTTCCTGACCCCATTCACCTAAAATGAAAGTATTCGGAGGCACGCAAAATCGCCGTCGTGTTTTCGCGGATGTCGTTTTATACATGGAACATTCAGTCTCCATCTTCGTAAAGTGGTTACAACGTTGGACACTTTTTATCTGGGAGCTTCGTGAAGGTTCTTTCACTTTCTTTACTATCGGTGCTTGAAATGTCGCCGCCGTAAGAAACTAGTGAGAGGAAGATATCTTCTCCTAAAGGCACGGTTGAATAAACTGATGTTTTGTTGTTTTCAATCACAAAGCAAGAATTTTAAAGACATACGCTGCTTGTGTGGACTTGTAATGCATTGCAATTAGTCTCTTCATTGTAATAATTTACTTCCCGTTTCGTATTTCCGACGTAAAATTGCAATTACTACCTTTCGCTTACTTTAATTGTAATTTGGAAGGAAAAGAAAGTTTGAAAAGTGTGAATAAATTAATTCATTACATTAACATTATTACACCTTCCGCTTTGGTTCAAGTGATAGCGTTCTAGCTAAAATCTAGCGTATCTCAGTTCGATTCCAGGCAGAAAAGTGAAAACACCTCTTCTTCTCAAAGAATCTTGTAGCTGTCCCTTTTCTTGTTTACTCTTTGTTACTTTAGGTCAGGCATGAGCATAACGAGAGGAGGTAAATATGATCCAGTTCACTCCTTCCACGATATTTCGGACGTGATTACATCACATGGTCGGCCTTGGTGGCGCAATCGGTAGAGTGCTGACCTTCTCTGCCCGCGTTCGTGGGTTCGATTCCGGCCCAGGTTGATGACCAGGCTTCGAGACTTTGGACCCGATACAATAAGCATACTCTGCATGTACTATAGGCTGTTGACTTGCTGCAGGTAGTGAAAGGTAGGGATGTGTTGAGGTAACAACGTTGCTGTTTAGAATAGAGTACGGTAGTATGGGGGAACACACACATATGGACTTTCTGAAAGCAAATATACATTAAACAATGACAATGTCAAAAGAATGTGAAAAGCATTTATTCTCGTGTCTTTTATAAGCATTTGTGTTTAATTATAGACAGTGTTAATGGTGGAAATAAGCATGTAGCAATTTTAATTTCTTCATTTATCCTATTGGTCGTCTTTAGAAAGTGCAGTTACAGTACCGAATTACAATGTACTACAAGATATATTTTCGGTGTATCAAACATAAATCTTTTTCGGTTATCTGCCTAACACAGTTTGTATTGTGAAAAACTGCGCTCTACATCGCATGAAGTGATAGGAGCAAAACGAAAAAACCTAACATCATTGCAGTCTCCAAGAGACAGTCCTTTATTCTCGGGTAACTCTATGTCCACTAATTTGCTGTTTATATTACACAATGTTCCATATCCGTTATTTTTACATAAAATTGATTTCCACTTCTGTTTTACACGTTCAGTAACCGGTGTACTTGGTGTCTCATTAATTTTCTGTGTCATTTCCTCATTTAATTTGAGTGCTTCCGGCATCTCTTGCTCTGACTTTTCTAACCGTTTAATAGTTTCAGACACAGTTTGAAAATAGGTTTGCATGAAAACCAAATTAGTATTCGTCAGAACCTTCAAATCCGGAGCGTTCTCCTTTGCGTATTTGTTGGCATTCATTTTACAGTACCCCCACCCACTGTACGCTTTCCCACTATATTCAGTAGGCCTACGCCGTTATGCGTATTTCCCACTGAACTGCTCTATCGGGTCCGAAGTCTCGAAGCCTGTTGATGACAATAACATGTGTGTGACATCAGGCATCGATGTATACGCAGAGTTTCAGGGACTACTTGCATTGAGCATAGCAAACAGATAACAGCTATTTCTCTTTCCCGCAACAACTGTCTTCAAGAAATTACTGCCGTCACCCCCTCACAGTCGAATTAAATTGAATTATGAATTTAATTAATGATGGAGACAATATCTCGTTATCTAACGTTAGTGCGACCGTTAATGGAATACGGAACTACGTGTTGGGATCCCTATAGAATATACCAGATAAATTCCTTAGAAAGAATCCAGTATAGGGCAGCGAAATTGTTAAAGGTAAAAGAGAAGATGGAAACGATACGATAAAAGAACTTAAATGGGAAACTTTGGAAAACAGACGTAGGAAAACTAGAATAACATCATTGTATAGAGCACATCTAGGTCAGAAAGCATGGGTAGACATAACGGCTCGGTTAGAAAAGCCAACATACTATGGTAGGAACGATCATGATTTTAAAATCAAATGTAGGAAACAGAAAACGGATGTAGGTAAATTCTCATTTTTAAATACAACTATAAATGATTGGAATGACCTACCTGCAGCGGTCTTTGAGGGCTGTCCTTCCTTAAGGAGATTCAAGAATAATTTAAAAAGTTGTATATAAAGTGAAAATTAAAATTAAGGTGACATTCAACATTTAATTTTTTTAAGGTGACATGTATTTATCTAGGCTGACGAGTTTACTTCCTTGGTTTGAATTGTAAATTATTTAAAAATAGCGTGTAAGAGGGCCTTAGACTAGAAATGTTTAGTTTAAATGTAGTTCTGTTTATAATTATGCATAAGGATGTAATTATTTGACTTATTTGAACTGTTGTACCAGTGAAGCGAGGTGAGTCAGTGAAGTTATGGTTTTACAGTGCAGTGAACAGTTCCGATCAGTGATAATTTATAGCTTCAATGAAATGTGTTCTATAGTGTCAGTGAAATGTGTTACAGAGTGTCAGTGAAATGTGTGGTAAAGTGTCAGTGAAATGCGTCATAGTGCCACTACAGGGAATGAGATGAGAGTAAAGTGAAAGACTATTGAAACTTAAGTAGGACCTATACGTAATTATGTAGCTTGTATTGTAAAATTAGGTATTTTATTTTATGCTTTATTATTATTGTGTTAAATTGTATTGTGTATTATTATTGTATTGTGTGTAAAATTGTATGTGTTGTAAAATTGTATTGTGTATTGTAAATTTTATTGTGTATTGGTTATCATTTTATTGTGTATTGTTAATATTGTATATACCACTGCCACCGGGTGCTTGCCCACTTGCAGTGTAAATAAATACATAAATACATACATCTTGTGGCTTAGTTGCCTTATGAGTGACGCCTAGGGATGTGATTTTTTGGTGTTAACGATATAACGCGAAATGTGTTAAAAACTGGAAAATGCGAATCTCTTAATGAAAGTGAAATACACCTGCGAATTTTCGAATTGATATAAATGCACGAAATTACTTCATGATCACTATATTAAAAAATATTATGTTTTATTTAACGACGCTCGCAACTGCAGAGGTTATATCAGCGTCGCCGGATGTGCCGGAATTTTGTCCCGCAAGAGTTCTTTTACATGCCAGTAAATCTACTGATATAAGCCTGTCGCATTTAAGCACACTTAAATGCCGTCGACCTGGCTCGGGATCGAACCCGCAACCTTGGGCATAGAAGGCCAGCGCTATACCAACTCGCCAACCATGTCGATCCACTATATTATATTCAATAAAAAACAGTTTTATGGAGAATTCCCAAGAAAAATGACTCTTTATTCCAAATAAAACCGAAAAAATTTTATACATGTTGATTACACAACTATTAACACTATATCACTTCGGAAAACGTATTATGTGTCCTTCCTCGTGTAATTTAACACGAGAAAGGACACATAATATGTTTTCCGAACTGAAAATTTTCTTTTTCATAAAATATAGCACATGAACATTTCTACATAATATTTGATCGTTCAGCATTACATGCATGTGACATCTGGCAACGATGTACGCATAGTTTCAGGGACTACTACCAGAGAGCAGCGCAAGCAGACAGTGTTTACTTCTATTTCCTTAACTACAACCTTTGTGAAATCGAGAAGAGTCACTCCTTCACAGTCGAATGAAATTTAAAATTTAATATGGATGTAATTAATAATGCAAAGAATTTTTTCTCTTAATTTAAAGTGATTTGTTGCATTAATCATTAAAATAAATGTTATTTTATTGTTTTTAAGTTTATTTAGGGTGCGAAGTATGCGCGAAATTTCTTTTCTTTTTCGTTTTTTTTTTTACGAAATATTCACCGAAAATAAACTATTTTAATCACAGAAATCAGATAGTTGGCTGAACAATCACCGACATCAAATTACAGGACTGAACTATATGCTTTGGATTGTTTTCTGTCCCACTTTTCTTCGAATTGTTACTCTGGGATTTGTTACACTTTATGCTGATATTAATTTCCTAAGAGTACATCTTAAATACTGGACCTTTTTTATTTTATTTACAAACTGTCTCCATCGGGGCTTGCCCTTAGAACTGGCTATAATCAAAACAAAATATACACATATAAACATAAGAAATGAATGAAAAAAGAAAGAATAGCAGATATATGTTCTGCATACCTAGAAGTTTCATATATACGCAAACAGGACGAACCGTAATTAATGCCATTAATTCCAGGGAGTTATTTTTTTAGATATTTCAAACAAAAAAAGTTTAATGCAATTTTTCTCGTTTTTTATTCCTTTTCCAGATAAATATGGTTTTATACGAAACATTTCATAGCGTGTTTTGGGCTGATTTAATCCCAAATATGCCCATTCATTTTAAGAGAGCAGTGTATTATGATAATAAATTATTGAAATAATTTCATTTTTTTCCTTTAAATATGCAGAAATTTATTTATATATTTATTTATTTAACCTGCTAGAGATAAGGCCATCAGGCCTTCTCTTCCCCTCTACCAGTGAATTACAACTACAATATTAAGAATGCAATTACAATTATAATTACAATTAATATTAAATTTACAAATAGAATGAAAGTCAAAGTACTAAAAGATTAACTGATTAATAAAACCTAGACAGTTTATTTTAAAAGTTACGAAGAGAGAAATATATTTTTATTAATTAAGTAAAAATTAAACCTACTCTACGCAGTAAGAAAATGCTTAATAAGTTTGCTTTTGAACGCTACTAAATTCCGACAGTCTCTGATGTCACTGGGTAGGGTATTCCACAAGCGCGAGAGCGAGATTATGTATGATGATGAATACGATGATGTCTTATGTGTTGGTATGGCTAGTATGCGGCTATTTTGCATGCGTGTGAAGAGATTATGATATGATGACAGGTAATTGAAACGGGAAGCAAGGTAGGTAGGTGTAGAAGTGTGAAGGAGTTGAAAAAGGAGAACAAGAGAATGAAAATTTCTACGTTCGTTAAGCTGTAGCCAGTTTAGAGTTTGGAAGGATGGGGTAATGTGGTCAGCGCGACGGACATCGCAGACGAAGCTAACACAAGAATTATGAACACGTTGTAATTTTTGCGACTGGTTGACATTGAGGTCAGTCAGTAGAAAATCACAATAATCGAAGTGGGGCATTACTAATGTTTCCACTAGTATTTACTTGAGTGATAGCGGGAGGAATTTTCGAATGCTGTTTAAGGAATGTAGTATGGAAAGCACTTTTTTGGTAATATGGGTTACTCGGTTATTCCAGTTTAAATGCGTATCAAAGTCAACTCCACGGCTTTTAACATAGGAAGCAAAAGGGATTATTGTGTCGTTTAACTTGGCTGGAAGAGCAGGAGTAATTTTGAATAATAGACGTTGATGTCCCACTAGGATTGCTTGTGATTTTCTTGCATTGAGAATCAAACCAAACTTTCTGGCCTATGCAGAAATATGATCCGAAAAAACGTAACATTATAAAATTCCTTTTCAGACCGAAAAGTTGTTCGGATCAAATTTCTGCACATTTAAAGGACAAAACTAAAATTATATCTTATTATGACAATATACTGACTGATATCTTAAAATGCATATTGGGAATTAAATCAATGGCTTTCCCAAAATATGCTATGATATGTTTCATATAAACAATTTTTATCTTAAAAAGGAAGCAAAACAAACAAAATTGTATTAAACATTTTTGTTTGAAATATCTCAAAGAATAACCCCAAAACCTTCTGAAATTAATGACAATACTCACGGTTCACTCTGTATATAGCCCCAGGAGCTGCCTCCTTCTAGCAACGTAACGATTGGGATAGAGCTGGGGACGGAGCGAGTAGAACTGTTGAGTTACTCGGTTCTATCGGTTTATGTGCTTGGCAGCGGAGCACCGAAGTTACTCGGTTAACCGTAGCCGTTACCAGTCAGTTCAAACATTCAAACAGGGTTCGCGTGTTTTACTTAATTCTAGCAGACAACAACGTAGGTACTGTTGTATTTAAATATTGTCTGCTGCAGGACAAATTATTTCCTTATCCCCAAGGCGGGCTGAAAGGCCTCCAGTATTGAAGAGGAGTTCATTCTATTATATGACCTATCAAGTGGGTCTAATGAACACTGACAGTCTGAACATATTACTATACATACTACTACTACTACTCCTACTACAACTACAACTACAACTACAACTACTACTACTAATAATAATACTATTATAATATAATAATATTATTATTATTATTATTATTATTATCATCATCATATTGGAGTGTTTGATTAATATTAAAATATGTTAAAAAAAGAAGTGCATTATATTTTTC
Organism: Periplaneta americana; assembly: GCF_040183065.1. Taxonomy (NCBI): domain Eukaryota; kingdom Metazoa; phylum Arthropoda; class Insecta; order Blattodea; family Blattidae; genus Periplaneta; species Periplaneta americana. The sequence continues at coordinate 154,287,547 of NC_091128.1, read as the reverse complement.
TTCTATTTGTGTTTATTGGATTTGTGTTACCTCATCAGCCATAATTTTATTTGTATTTATTTCTACGAATTATGTTACTCAATTAACTTTAATTTATCAATAATATTACTCTTCGCCAAAGAGAACATGGTTGTATTGAGGGCTAGTAATGTTATAAAATAAATAAACATTATGTTCTTCAGTTTAAGATTCCACGTTTTATTGATTATTTTATCCACTTTCCGTAACAGTAAATACTTCTATGTGTTATTTTTAAGTGTTTTAGGCAGCGCTTCATGGAGCCCGTTTCTTTCTATCTTCTTTTTTAATTAGCTGCAGCATTTAACGTTTACATCACATGTTAATTTATTAGCTGTTAGTATTACAAATTATTTTATCAATTTTATTTCGTCTGTCATATATGACAACACTGGAAGTTAAATAGGCATTTCATACAAAATAACTCCGCAAATAGTTGTAATCACGCAAATGAAATTTGCAACCGCCATTTTGCAATGAAGAGAAGCACTTTTTTCTCGTCAATTGGCAAAGCGAAAGCGCTTTACTACAAAGCTTTTAAAACACGCTTGGTTTCACTTTCAAAGTACGTTCTAAAATCGACTCAATCTATCTAAATTTTAAATCTGCCGCCACAAATTTGTACTCGGTACTGTACTCGGTTCAACCGAATATTGACGTCACAGTAACTGCTCCGAACCTAACCGCTCCGTCCCCAGCCCTAGATAGGGAGCTCATCTCCAATTCCACTGTAACTTACTATCAAATGCTCGGAATCACACCGTTCTTGCACTGAAAGATCGGGCATATTTCTAACGTGCGAAATAAATAAAATATTAATTTGACCAAAAAGTGGAGCCAACCCCTTTTTGCAGGGAGCCCTTCGACTTCGTAATTTAAATCGGGGCTGAACAATCCCTAGCGTGTGTGCCCTTCATACTTCCTAGAATAGAATCAGCTGTTGACAAGAATTAAACACACTCGGAAGGGGGAGGGACGGCACTGCATAAATTAACTGAGAACTGCAAGGTCGTATAGTTTACATGGGAAATAACAAGTGCGTGCTGTTCACGAAAATCACTTTATCTCCATTAAATCTGCCATGGCCTCTATGTAATCACCCCGCTAGAATGTTGTAAAATGTCTCGTCGGGATGTTCGTGGTAGCCAAGTATGACAACATACACTCTATGATTAAAATCAGAACACGGTTGTTGTAGTAGTCAGTTTATCAGAGCGGTCGGTTGGTCGGCAGGCTTCGCAAGTGTTTTGTTTCCACGTCATAGCTGAAGATAAAATTACGAAGTTAATTAAGTTACACGATATCCCCTGTAAAATCATTTCCGGAGCAAGGATTCCCTATTTAAAATCAACTCCTATTCCGCAAAATTTTAAACGAAATGTACTCCGTGCTTCAAGGCAAGTTGCTGTTATATTTAGTCGTTACCAGGAATAAGATATGCTACGTCACAATTCATTAATATTTGGAAATGTTTTATGTGGCCAGACAATATTTTAGTAAGGAATTATTTTATTATGTCGCATACATAACTCAATTTTTGTTGTTCACTAGCACATTTCAGACGAAAAGATGAAGTTAACACTCAAACAGTTCTGTCAACCACACTCATTGAAAGTTGGACACATATTTACATAAACTTTCCAATTTTTAATGTTATTGACATATGTCTTATAAAACAGTTATTTGGAGTATATACCAAAAAACTTTGGATCATCAGTGTGGTTTTAGGCGCAATAGATCAACTATTGATCAGATATTTTATATTCGACAGATAATGGAGAAAAAATGGGAGTATAAGGGTACAGTGCATCAATTATTCATAGATTTCATAAAGGCATATGAGTCGGTTAAGAGGGAAGTTTTATACGATATTCTTATTGAATTTGGTATTTCCAAGAAACTAGTGCGATTAATTAAAATGTGTCTCAGTGAAACATACAGCAGAGTCCGTATAGGTCAGTTTCTATCTGATGCTTTTCCAATTCACTGTGGGCTAAAGCCGGGAGATGCACTATCACCTTTACTTTTTAACTTTGCTCTAGAGTATGTCATTAGGAAAGTCCAGGATAATAGATAGGGTTTGGAACTGAACGGGTTACATCAGCTGCTTGTCTATGCGGATGACGTGAATATGTTAGGAGAAAGTCCACAAACGATTAGGGAAAACACGGGAATTTTACTGGAAGCACGTAAAGAGTTGGTTTTGGAAGTAAATCCCGAAAAGACAAAGTATATGATTATGTCTCGTGACCAGAATATTGTACGAAATGGAAATATAAAAATTGGAAATTTATCTTTAGAAGAGGTGGAAAAATTCAAATACCTGGAAGCAATAGTAACAAATATAAATGATACTCGGGAGGAAATCAAAGACAGAATAAATGTGGGAAATGCCTATTATTATTCGGTTGAGAAGCTTTTATCATCCAGTCTGCTGTCAAAAAATCTGAAATTTAGAATTTATAAAACAGTTATATTACCGGTTGTTCTTTATGGTTGCGAAACTTGGACTCTCACTTTGAGAGAGGAACATAGGTTAAGGGTGTTTGAGAATAAGGTGCTTAGGAAAATATTTGGGGCTAAGAGGGATGAAGTTACTGGAGAATGGAGAAAGTTACACAACACAGAACTGCACGCATTGTATTCTTCACCTGACATAATTAGGGACATTAAATCCAGACGTTTGAGATGGACAGGGCATGTAGCACGTATGGGGCGAATCCAGAAATGCATATAGAGTATTAGTTGGGAGGCCGGAGGGAATACGACCTTTAGGGAGGCCGAGACGTAGATGGGAAGATAATATGAAAATGGATTTGAGGGAGGTGGGATATGATGGTAGAGACTAGATTAATCTTGCTCAGGATAGGGACCAATGGCGGGCTTATGTGAGGGCGGCAATGAACCTCCGGGTTTCTTAAAAGCCAGCAAGTAAGTAAGTATGAATTAAATATGATGAAGAGAAGGAAATTCAAAAAGTATAATAATAATAATAATAACAATAATAATAATAATAATAATAATAATAATAATAATAATGTAGTAAAGGGAGCTGGTTGTCACTCGGCAACCTGGACGGGATTCATTTGTACCCAATATCACATTTTTCTTTGGATCTCGAAAACGAGTAAGACATATGGCTGGGCTGGTTCCTTTCATATCTGAATATATATATTTTCTTTATTCGATGGTAAAAATAAATACAATTACACAAATATGAATACAAAGTTACCTAACATTCCGATGATTGGGTTTGCAGATATATATATATATATATATATATATATATATATATATATATATATATATATATATATATATACACACACACACATATACACCTCCAATTTTGTCTAAAGGGGCTGTTAGACTTGTGCAATTCTTACTTACTTACTTACAAATGGCTTTTAAGGAACCCGAAGGTTCATTGCCGCCCTCACATAAGCCCGCCAGCGGTCCCTATGCTGTGCAAGATTAATCCAGTCTCTATCATCATACCCTACTTCCCTCAAATCCATTTTAATATTATCCTCCCATCTACGTCTTGGCCTCCCTAAAGGTCTTTTTCCCTCCGGTCTCCCAACTAACACTCTATATGCATTTCTGGATTCGCCCATACGTGCTACATGCCCTGCCCATCTCAAACGTCTCGATTTTATGTTCCTAATTATGTCAGGTGAAGAATACAATGCGTGCAGTTTTGCGTTGTGTAACTTTCTCCATTCTCCTGTAACTTCATCCCGCTTAGCCCCAAATATTTTCCTGAGCACCTTATTCTCAAACACCCTGAACCTATGTTCCTCTCTCAGAGTGAGAGTCCAAGTTTCACAACCATACAGAAGAACCGGTAATATAACTGTTTTATAAATTCTAACTTTCAGATTTTTGGACAGCTGACTGGATGATAAGAGCTTCTCAACCGAATAATAACACGCATTTCCCATATTTATTCTGCGTTTAATTTCCTCCCGAGTGTCATTTATATTTGTTACTGTTGCTCCAAGATATTTGAATTTTTCCACCTCTTCGAAGGATAAATCTCCAATTTTTATATTTCCATTTCGTACAATATTCTGGTCACGAGACATAATCATATACTTTGTCTTTTCGGGATTTACTTCCAAACCGATCGCTCTACTTGCTTCAAGTAAAATTTCCGTGTTTTCCCTAATCGTTTGTGTATTTTCTCCTAACATATTCACGTCATCCGCATAGACAACAGAATTTAGTTAATAAATATAATTTAAAATTTTGTACAAACCCGTTCCATGGATGGCGAGTGTGGACAGATAGACGTGCTGTCATCAGTAGGTAGTTTTATGTAGTTTTATTGTTCCCCACTTCGCTTACAGCGTGTGCATTTCAGGTCAGCTTGCGGACGTGCACAACATCGGTTATTGCAACAACCAGTTAAAATTGCTACTTAACCCTGATTAAGAATTTTTACGGTGCATCGACCTCAGAACTTAAACAGGAGAGTACATAAATGAATCAACCAATTTTCCTATTGAGCATAGCAATTTATAACATATTCCTATATTTGGAAACAAATGCAGCAGCCTGCAAAAAAGTCACAATCCTTTTTGCAAGTCATAGGTCTGCATTGGACGTTTTCGCTCGAGCGCCAAGTAGTTCATAGCATAATCCGATAGGTAGCGCACATGCATGATGGGTAAAATTGTCACGAGCGAAAAATCCTCGAACGGTATAAGCCGAGCGTTAGACATTCGTTCTTGTTACAATAATGAACTGTGTAGTAACATCATAGATGTGTATCATTTCAAAACTTTGCAGTGTTTAACTAACCTCTCCATAGTACAACTACAAAACTTGCTTTAAAATGTAATATAAATGTTGTAGGTAAATGTTTTTTTTCTTTCCCCCCACCCCACACAGTAGTCATTTTGTTTTTGCCACATCTGATAGATGTTATTGAATGTAAATGTAATTATTATAAACGGAGAACACAATCACGATAATGCAAGAACCGTATCAAGTTTTCTAGTAATAATAATAATAATAATGATAATAATAATCTCTAATAATTAATTATAATTAGTGTATCAATCTTTGCGTCTGTAACAGTTGTGTAGCATCATTTTTCGTTTTATTATATTTTCTGTGACGTTATATCTGTACTAATATTGTTATTAATCTACTGCTGTATCAATAATATTTTGTAAAACGTTTCTATATTGTCGCAGTATATGTATAGGTGGAATACTATGTATGGACCTATCATATTATATATGTGGTAAATCAAATATAGGATAATTATTAATTACTTACTTACTTACATACAAATGGCTTTTAAGGAACCCGAACGTTCATTGCCGCACTCACATAAGCCCGCCAGCGGTCCCTATCCTGTGCAAGATTAATCCAGTCTCTATCATCATACCCCACCTCCCTCAAATCCATTTTAATATTATTCTCCCATCTACGTCTCGGCCTCCCTAAAGGTCTTTTTCCCTCCGGTCTCCCAACTAACACTCTATATGCATTTCTGGATTCGCCCATACGTGCTACATGCCCTGCCCATCTCAAACGTCTGGATTTTAAGTTCCTAATTATGTCAGGTGAAGAATACAATGCGTGCAGTTGTGTTGTGTAACTTTCTCCATTCTCCTGTAACTTCATCCCGCTTAGCCCCAAATATTTTTCTAAGCACCTTATTCTCAAACACCCTTAACTTATGTTCCTCTCTCAGAGTAAGAGTCCAAGTTTCACAACCATATAGAAGAACCGGTAATATAACTGTTTTATAAATTCTAACTTTCAGATTTTTGGACAGCAGACTGGTTGATAAGAGCTTCTCAACCGAATAATAACACGCATTTCCCATATTTATTCTGCGTTTAATTTTCTCCCGAGTGTAATTTATATTTGTTACTTTTGCTTCATGATATTTGAATTTTTCCACCTCTTCGAAGGATAAATCTCCAATTTTTATATTTCCATTTCGTGCAATATTCTGGTCACGAGACATAATCATATACTTTGTCTTTTCGGGATTTACTTCCAAACCGATCGCTTTACTTGGTTCAAGTAAAATTTCCCTGTTTTCCCTAATCGTTTGTGTATTAATTATTAATTAGCAATAATAACCGCATATCGAAGTTTTTCATACTATTTTATTTATAACTTCATGTTCCTGTTTTGGTAGTTCCATTCACTGTTCCATTAAACGTTTGTCATAAACGCAGAAAATAAAGCCTTATTTTTACCGTGTGAGCAAAACATATGTGTATCTTATCTTTCGCCTTCCATACAAGATAAGACATGTCGGGGAGATGACCTTGTACTGTGCTCCTATTTATTACGAGCGTATCACGACCGATCGTATCTCACTCGAGGGTGCGACTCTCGACCGAGTTCAAGCGAGCGATTTAATTCCAATGCAGCACTCTGGTGCAAGTATACTGTAAAGGATTAATTTCTGTTACAATATAGTCCAATGCAAAATCAAAGAGAGCGCTCGATTAATCTCGTTGACAAGTTCAATTATCTCCTTGGATGTAATGTGCAATATATTACTTTTTCTCGATGTATGAAGAGCAACGCGAGTTTCTAACATTAACAAGTGGCGCGAATCCACGGTCAAATGCCTAAGAACATTTGACAAGTATTCGCTTTTCTGTGTTGCGATATTCCTCGTAGATAAATCCCTTTCCATGATTTGAATCTGTCAAGCAGATGAACTGCGGAGCTCAACAGCTCTGCCCTCGCTAAGACGACAGGGCAATGCGTCTCTGCCCCCTCCTGTACGCGATTTAAGAACCGCAGACAAGAACAAAGGAATCATAAATAAATTCAGTGAGCTACATTTTGCCCGAGGTTCAGTGGCGAAAATATCAAAAACAAAGAAAAGAAAAAAAGCAATAATAACTTTTCATGAGGTCAATGTAAATGTGTTCTACAGTAGTAATTTATTTCAAGTAGCAAATTGATAGACGTACATTACACTGAAATGAATGGATGCTATAAAACTCAATACAGACGTGAATGCTGGATCTCAGGGGTGAACAAATATAATGTAATGAACTATTTCAGCCGCGGCAGAGAGAAAAGATGAAAATTACAATTTGATACAGCATTGCGAATGAGACGTAGCACGTATTTTGATTCTTGACAAATTTGTCTCTGGGATTAGCACACCAAAATTGAAGATCTAAGATATTTTAATTATTATCTAACAATAGGAATGACCAATTATGTGTCAAAATTTTTTTTTTCTAAAAATAAAAATACTTCATAATATTGACTTCATTTGAGCAAAATTTCAAGGTCGTTAAAAAGAAAATAATTTATTTTAGACTATTTTTAAATAGCCGCTGAACTGCAGTCCTCTTGGATGTTTATTTTATATTTTTCAACATTTAATATGTAATATCTCAGACAATAAGAGAAATATTTGAATAACATTTTCGGGAGATATTCTCACATTATACATGAATAATTGAGGACTGTTTTTGTAAAACTTGCTAACTGAAAAAACTAAATTTTACAGGAGAGATAGAACACTATAGTAAGGAAGTTTTGCTGTAACTCTCACTTATAGCAGAAAGCACGTTTTGAAAAAAACGATCACACTTTGACACACTACAATGAAGGGAAATGACCCAATTTTACTAAGACGCCTTAAACATCATATAAAGGCCTGCCTTATGTTAACGAATTCATCAAAATCTCAATTTTGCAAACTTTGCAGTTAGCAAGTTTTGCAAAATAGGTCCTCAATTCTGTAAGGGAAAATTGCCAAATTACAAATTAAAGAATAAGTTAAAAATAGACGTGCAATTTTTCTTCCTGTTCATAAAAATGCAAAATAAAAATAGAAATATAAAAATTAATATTTCTAAAAATTATCAAGCGAAATTGTTTAGCAGTCTTTTAGCTTTCATTTAAGACAAGATGTGTGATTTTGTGATACTCCTGAGAGCAGATATATAATCTTTCTCTAACACTGCAATTTTTTTGCATTTTTTATGTCTGTGACTGTACCATAAACGGCAAAAGTGAAAATGTTGCATTTAAGAGGCTTCATACATTGGTATGAAACTATGTTAGGAAAATACTGGGTGTTCATTTCAAAGTGTGTCATGACGTCACTGTTTTTGAGTCACCGATTTGAAGCGAGTTTCAGCTTATATGTCACAGAAGTTGCCTTTATTCAAGGCGTTCTTCAATCTGAACTTGAGAACGTGTACGGTATAACTTGAACGTCGTAGCAACAGATAGCGGTCTGTACGGTCTGTGTGCTACCATAACCTCTTTCGAACTGTGTTTTGCGCCGGCAAGTCGTACGCAGGGTATTTGTTATCATCGGTTGCGTACGGTAACATTCCACAACACAAATCAAATGCTCCGTGTCCATGTTGACCGTCGAAGTTAATGTCAACAAATACGTAAGTAATCGTCTTAACCCTCTCCCCATATCCCGATAGTACGTATTTCCAAACAGTTCACATTCCTGCCACTACCGGCGTTAGCGTACGTATCGGTACGTACTCTAAAGAATGAACGCCGTACTTGCTAGGCAACTTCTCTCGCATTTAGGTAATACGCCTCTGCGGAAGTGTAGGAAGATTGAATTCTCTAGGCTCATCGGCTAGCCACATGACGGCATACAGCGAGCCGTGACACACTTTGAGCTGAACACCCAGTAGTGGCTCTACTTAAAATAATATGAAAAAGATTTCCTGTAGGTCCTTCCCCGTAAATAATGGGGACAAGATGAGTTCAAAAACTCGCAATAGGATCACCTAACATTTTTTGTAGGTTATTTTATGACGCTTTATCCACAGCTTACGTAGGTTATTTAGCGTCTGAATGAGATGAAGGTGATAATGCCGGTGAAATGAGTCCGGGGTCCAGCACCGAAAGTTACCCAGCATTTGCTCATATTGCCAGGTTAAATAAATTATTATTATTATTATTATTATTATTATTATTATACTTTGTTTTCAAACTTCGTGAGGCACGCTCTAATCTATTCTTTATGATTGGTTAGTAACGTTTTCGGATGACGACATTTTACGAACATTCAAATTTAAGCCATCACAACGAAGAACATCCCACCTTGAATAAGCGAATGTCACAACCCTCGCCTTGCACTTATATTTATGAACTACCGGCATTTTTTTTTTATTGTTTGCTCAAAACTTGCAGCAACCGAAACTCTCACACTCTCGAATACTATGCCTGCTACTAATTCATGTGCACGTAAAACGTGAATTCGTTCCTACACCGGCACTTTGAGGTCCCTGCGTTTCCGCATTAGAAATGTAGGACCGACACGCTTATAAATACGTGAGAAGCTCCACATACCTGAAAAAAAAGTAAAATTGTACACATGTTTCTGTAAAAGGCGACAAACATAAATATATTAGCGACTGAGTAAGTACGCACATAACAGCACATGTGGTCTGTCGACTCGGTATGAATATAAAACGATGAGTAATATATGCAGTTAATTACAACGAATGTAGTTGCAGGAAAGTTTATTCCAAGTGAAAGTGAAGTAAGCAACAGATTTACGAAGCAAGAGACACAACTATTCTTTATAATGTTCCTAAAACTCTTCCAGAAAAAAAATTATACGGAATGAAGACCTTTGGGGACAAAAGAACTGTTCACTATACAGTTAATTATTTACTTACTTACTGGCTTTTAAGGAACCCGGAGGTTCATTGCCGCCCTCATATATGCCCGCCATTGGTCCCTATCCTAAGCAAGATTAATCCATTCTCTATCATCATATCCCACCTCCCTCAAATCCATTTTAATATTATCTTCCCATCTACGTCTCGGTCTCCCTAAAGGTCTTTTTCCCCTCCGACCTTCCAACTAACACTCTATATGCATTTCTGGATTCGCCCATACGTGCTACATGCCCTGCCCATCTCAAACGTCTGGATTTAATGTTCCTAATTATGTCAGGTGAAGAATACAATGCGTGCAGCTCTGTGTTGTGTAACTATCTCCATTCTCCTGTAACTTCATCCCTCTTAGCCCCAAATATTTTCCTAAGCACATTATTCTCAAACACCCTTAACCTATGTTCCTCTCTGAAAGTGAGAGTCCAAGTTCACAACCATAAAGAACAACCGGTAATATAACTGTTTTATAAATTCTAACTTTCAGATTTTTTGACAGCAGACTGGATGATAAAAGCTTCTCAATCGAATAATAACAGGCATTTCCTATATTTATTCTGTGTTTAATTTCCTCTCGAGTATCATTTATATTTGTTACTGTTGCTCCAAGATATTTGAACTTCTCCACCTCTTCAAGAGATAAATTTCCAATTTTTATATTTCCATTTCGTACAATATTCCCGTCACGAGTCATAATCACATACCTTGTCTTTTCGCGATTTACTTCCAAACCTTTTAGGCTATTCAATTAATTTTGTTGACTCTGGCATTTAGTGACTGAGAGAAGAGTAGTATTATGATTAGGGACCGTATTCTTTTTCAGGGACTTAGGAGACAAGGTTAGTTGTTGATAGACTATATTGGCGTGACGTCATGTTTCGCGCGTGACACAGATACTATTAGGGAACATTTACATCTTGTTTATGTGCAGTTGACGTTCTATTCATGATTCAAAGCTAGATCCCGCAGACTGTTCACAGTGCATTCTAGTGATAAAGAATGACATTACGATGATCTCTTCTACAATTTAAATTCTTTATTCATTTATTTGATAGATTTATTTTTGCCAACAGAGTTAAGTTGTTAAGCCATGTCTTCCACTCAATCAGTACAAAAATACATAGCAAATATTATAAATAACAGCAATACAGAAAACGATGAAATAATTAAAATAAAAAAAAAGAATAATAATAATCATCGTAAGAATAGTAAGAGCAAAACGTACATGTGTTTAGACATATGAAAGTCTAAGAGTTAAAGAATTACACTTTAGTGTTAAATAAGATAATTTGGACCAAAGGAATGCTTAATATAATGAAGGAATATTGATATATAACAATTAAAATCATTTTCTACAAAAGTAATATTTGAAGAAAGATCATATTCTAGAGACGAAAAGCAGTTTTTGACTATCGGATTTTGAATATAGTCCACACCTGTGGAGTAACGGTCAGTGCGTCTGGCCGTGAAACCAGGTGACCCGGGTTCGATTCCCGGTCGGGGCAAGTTACCTGGTTGAGGTTTCTTCCGGGGTTTTCCCTCAACCCAATACGAGCAAATGCTGGGTAATTTTCGGTGCTGGACCCCGGACTCATTTCACCGGCATTATCACCTTCATTTCATTCAGACGCTAAATAACCTAGATGTTGATACAGCGTCGTGAAATAACCCAATAAAATAAATTTTGAATATAGTCAATGCCTGACAGTTTCTTTACACTAAGTACACTAGAATACGCTATTTTTACTATTTACACTATTATAAAGGATGTAGTCTTACATTGATCGAACATATCTACACTTTTATACCCTATTTACAGAATAGGCCCTAATACTAATAACATGCTGTATTTTATCTGTAGTAATCTCACTAGAGGTTTTGATTTATCGAGAGAAAATCGAAACTCGAGTGCGATTTAGTTGACTATTACACGAATAGAAAAAAGTATATAAAGATTAGAAGAAATAAAGTACTCTAATACAATAAAATATTAATTGACTTACTAAAATATGTACTAAACTGTCTTGAAAATGTATTATTGTATAATCTCATCATTACATATTCCGCTAGATGGCAGTAGTATTTATGATGAGCTGTTCTCTTGTTACAAGTTGTGCCAACTATACAATCTTCATTGAACTCTATGGACGATTACTAGTCAAGAAGACTTTCTTATTTCACTTTCATTCTTTTTAAACAGTTGAATTCCACTTCAATTATCCATAATCTCTTACTCAGAACATATAACATAACTTAAATAATATAAACAAGATAAATGACAGAAAAGTTTTAATCAAGAATGATGAAATAAATATGAATCATTTTAAAAGATACAAGTATTGAAAGTACAATGTTGGCAAACAATGAAACAAATGCTAGGGAGGTTCAAAAAACAAGTGCTATAGAGGTGATTAAAAACAAAGTTGATAAAAATTGTAGCATAAGCAGTCATGATTGGTTGAAAGACGTCGTTCCGTACCGTGTTATTGGTCAAAAGTAGTATGACGTAGTAAAGGTGTAAAAGTCACAATAATTATAATGTTGTCATATCAGTACTAGATTATAAGGGCTGTTATTGCCTTGAGTTTTCTGCTGTATTTTATATATGCAGGAAACATACTCTCTTCTTTTATTTAGGCTACATGTTATAGTTCTAGAAATACTGCCCCATATGTGGGAGAGCATATAATCAACATTATTACAGATGTACTACACATAGCAATGCTACGAGAATAATAAATAAACAAAGATAAAAATAACATTTAATAATGTTCATGAAAATTAGTCTGAGTCTAATGTCTATCAAGTCCAAGCGAGAAGATTATTGCTTTCGCTCGTCGTTACTGTAGCACTGAAGGGACAAGGAGGAAGGCCAAAATGCAGGAAGTACCTTGTTAGGAATCATTAGGTCAGAAAGTCTATCGCTTTTAAGTACGACAAACTTTGGCGTAACTACTACAGCCAATCTGTGTTGCTGCTGTTACGTTTAATTATAGCATGGCTCTAACGCTACTCTCGAGTGACGACAGTTATCAATTTTTTTAATTAATAGAGTAATATAACACTGAATTTTGCCTCCGACTGTATCAATTATTAAAACATGAATTACAGACGCAGTTACAGTGAATTAGAGTCATAAATTTCAATATGAACATATTGACATCAAAGAATAGAAGTAAAGGCTGTCATCGATTTACACTCAGTTTATTACAAATCGTATTACAAATAAAAATAATTTTAAAGGGTCACAATTCAAATTCCTTGACTTCAATGCACCGACGATACATATACGGTTAAACATGAGGTTATCGGTAGGTACCTACTTTTCGGTCTGTTGCTTCTACGAACAATTAAAATAAACCGAAAACGTATGTAGAAATACTCGTAATTGTTGGGAACTTACAAACAGAATTTACAGAAACCACAATAATTCCTTAATCAGCTCATGTGACAAATTAGAGCCATAATCTACCGCATCATATTCTGCAATGTAAGTACTGGGTGTTCATTTCAAAGTGTGTCATGACGTCACTGTTGTGAGTCAGCGATTAGAAGCGAGTTTCAGCTTTTATGTCAGAGAAGTTGCCTATTATTTAAGGCGTTCAATCTGAAGTTGAGAACGTGTACGGTATAAGTTGAACGTCGTAGCAACAGATGGCGGCCTGTACGGTCTGTGTGCTACCATAACCTCTTTCGAACTGTGTTTTGCGCGGGCAAGTCGTACGCAGGGTATTTGTTATCATCGGTAACGGCAACATTCCACAACACAAATCAAATGCTCCGTGTCCATTAATATTAGTAGTATTAGTATTTAGTTATTTAACCTGGTAGAGATAAGGCCGTCAGGCCTTCTCTACCTCTCTACCAGGGGATTAAAACTATATTATGAACAATAAAATTACAATTAATATTAAATTTACAATTACAATTACAATAAAAATTAAAGTACGACAAGATTACCTGATTAATGAAAGATAGACATTTTATCATAGAAGTTAAGAACAAAGAATATTTTTGTATTTACTGAATTACAAATTAAACCTACAATAACAAAAATCTATAGTGATGAAATTACCATATATTGAAATATTTTGTGATAGATTAAGAGAACTATTTACAAGAAACCATGTCTGAACGAGTCTCAATTACTGACCAAGTGCCTAGTAAGTTTGCGTTTGAATTCAAATTTTATTTCGACAGTCCCTGATGCTAGCAGGTAACGAATTCCAGAGTCTTGGCAGGATTATTGTGAAAGAGGATGAGTATGAGGAGGTGCGATGGGATGGTATTGTTAGTATTGTTTCATGGCGAGAGCGTGTGTTCAGATTGTGGTGGGAAGAAAGGTAAGTGAAGCGAGACGACAGGTACGAAGGAATAGAAGAGTTGAAGATTTCGAAGAGAAGGGGAAGTGAATGTAAATTTCTTTTCTTATCTAGTTTAAGCCAACCTATTGTTTCCAGGGATGTTGACCGTCGAAGTTAATGCCAACAAATACGTAAGTAAATGTCTTAACTATCTCCCCATAAAGAAAAAAACTCACCTCAGTACGTGTTTCCAAACAGTTCACATTCCTGCCACTACCGGCAATACCGTACGTATCGGTAAGTACTCTTCAGAATGAACGCCGTACTTGCCAGGCAACTTCTCTGGCATATAGGTAATACGCCTCCGTGTAAATGTAGGAAGATTGAATTTTCTAGGCTCATCGGCTAGCCACATGACGGCATACAGCGAGCCATGACACAGTTTGAACTGAACACGCAGTAGAATTGTAGAAAAATGGGTGTAAAAGGAAATAAAGCGTTTTCGGACCAATGTTCATATAATATTTTTTTATCCCCTATATGAGAGAAATTCATTCATTCATTCATTCATTCATACTGTTCTATCTAAGGGCAGGTCTTTCACTGCAAATTCTGCATTCTCCAGTCTTTCCTATTTTCTGCCTTCCTCTTAATCTCTGCATATGATCCATATAGCTTAATGTCGTCTATCATCTTATATCTAATTCTTCCCCGAATTCTTCTCCCGTTCATCATTCTTTCCAGTGCATCATTCAGAAGGCAATTTATTCTCAACCACGAGAGGAATTTGCTTCTAAAATTCTGCAGTGCTCGGTAAAAGTGACATAAGTCAGTTTTCACAAACCTTTTTTGATAATTTATTGACAACTTACACTGGTTTATGTCGATTTGATTTTTTTCTGTATGAATTATTGTAATGGGAGGAATACCTAGGTATTTTGTTTTCCAAGCGAACAGATGTTCCGTAAGTTGTCAATAAATTATCAAACAAGGTTTGTGGAAACTGACTACTTGTGTCACTTTTCCCGACCACTACAGAATTTTGACATGCATTTGAGTTACATCCTGTATAAATTATGTTAATGAGAACAGAATGAAAGTAAGAAAGTAATGGAGAGTGATCTAGGAGGAGAAATAACAGTTGGTGGATATTTAAAAGCAGTAACTAGAAATGGACTGCTTGGATTTAAGTTAATATTAGGATTAGTGGAGAGAGAATACCATCGAAATGATAGCCGTCCAAATCTTGCATTTAAAATATCGGCATCCTAATCAATTCAAGTGAACAAAAAAGAAAATGTAAATTAATGTTAAAAAAATACATAATGAAATTTTAAAAAATAATATTCTGCGACGAGATGTGGTAGCTATCAAAACGATAACAATTTATTGAAAATAAATAATATACATTGAATATTATAAAAATGAATATAGATAGTGATTGATGATGTTCAATGAAGATTTTAAAATGGTTGATGCAATTGTCTGAAGAGTTTTATCAGGAACCTTTAATTTTCTGAGTATCTCCTATGTAAATTTGGGAATTGTTCCTCGCACACCAAACATAAGTCCAATGACATTCCAATCTTGAATATTATATTTATGACTAAGATCATCACAGCATGGAAGGTTATTAGCGCGTTTCTCTTCATGTACCTGCTTTGGTTGATCTTCACTAATTTCGAACCTTACAGTGGGGTCATGAATGAGACCAGTTTTTTAAACAGACTATCGGGATTTCATATTATTTTTAGTTAGTTATTGAACCACGCTGTATCAACTACTAGGTCATTTAGCGTCGATAGGATTGGTGATAGTGAGATGGTATTTGGCGACATGAGGCCGAGAATTCGCCATAGATTACCTGATATTCGTCTTACGGTTGGAGAAAACTTCGGAAAAAAAACTCGAGCAAGTAATCAGCCCAAGCGGGAATCGAACCCTCGCCCGAGCGCAACCCCGGATCAATAGGAAGTGCCTTAGCCGACTGACATACGCCGACGGCTGGGATTTTATATTAATTCTAAGCAAATGTAGGGGAGAGTTGGGTAGTATCGGACATGGGTAATATCGGACAGTGAGTTTCTTTCATCTTCCACCAGATGATAGTACCTGAATGTCATGGTTACGTTTCTGTGATGTCGCATACAGAAATGTAACCATGTCATTCAGGTACTACCATCTGTTGGTAGATGAAAGAAACGCACTGTCCGATATTACCCTATGTCCGATATTACCCAACTCTCCCCTAATGGAAAATTATGGTGGAACTCATATACAGAAATGAACCTAGCTAGAATTAATGAGTACCAGTAAATATTATTTTAATCGAAGAAATAAATTGAAGTTTCGGATTACTTGAAATTCACTTCAATACTAGTATAAATGTGTTATAGAATGGGCTGAAATATATAAAGTGTAGGTAATGTAGCCATGTGCAACGCTTATTTTCTTAGGACAAGAGAGATTACCAACCCCTGCCCGAAATTACAGAGCTGAGATTGATATTCGAGGTTTTTATCGGCTAGCATATTACGGCAACCCTAAAGGCGAAAGCGAGTGATTTGAATGGAAAGCCCGCGCCTGAACGTGATCTGCGATTCTGCTGGTTTCTGCCATTGAACTTACATTACTTATACTTCGTGCGAGACAAATTGAATGATCTTAAGAGACTTGAAAAGCTACAGTATGGTCTCAAATCTGTTTCTCTTCTCTGCAGAATCATTCCTTTACAATAATATTTGTACAGACAAGAGTCGAGTGATTAGCAACGCTTGTCACTGGATCCAACATTCTTGGGTTCAAAACCGTCTGGGAAATATAGGCAGAGTCTTACGACTTCTTTATGAAGAAATAGGAAGATGGTGGAGTTCTTATCGACATAAAATAACTGTCACCCAATGAGAAACTTCCACAGAGGAAAATACAAGGCATTTCGTGCTGACATAAAATTAAACTTTGCTGGTTATCATCCTTAACTATTAAATATTCATCCGATGTAATGCATTTCTTCTAAAGACATGAAACACAGAAGTAGCATTCCGAAATTTAAGAAAGTCTTAATTAGTATGAGGCAAATTTCGCTAATTTCCTAACGAATTTAATTTCGTGATATTTTTATTTAACATTTTCACAACATTATACCAGAGACAAATGTAATTCTGCGCTAAACTGGAGAATTACCACGGTAGCTTTGAACCGTGCCGTTACGGTTACGACCAAATTTAACTAAATACACAATGTCGCCAACATAAGAACATGATGTTGGTCTGTGGTGTCGTCAGAAGGAGAAATTTGTTTTTTCTCTCTCTCTCTCTCTCTCTCTCTCTACCTCCTTCGTTCTGAACATTACTGAGAGATGGCACCACTATCACTCTCACATATTTCAATGTTTTCCCTGGACCATTTCTACATAGAAAATTAAGACAGATCTTACAAGCGATCTCCAATTATTGAGAGTATGGTCATCAAAATTGTGTGTTCATTTTATCTCGAACTAAAATCTCTCTCGCATTTTCTTTTGTTTCACCACGGCCGAATGGATTTATCTCTTTGGTATTGATGTGTCTAGTCGATCATGACAGTTTTTGTTTCGTAATATTGATAAACGATAATATAATTAAAGCGGTAAATAATTTCATAGCCCTTAAAAGTTTTTTTTTTCGTAAAAGACGAGGTATTTCCTCCAGGGCACAAATAAGACGGCAAAGCGGTCATAATTACGTACTTAACGCTTTGGCGAACATTAACCGGAAATTTACTTTTCTTCATTTGAATGATATTCCCTGAAACACACCTTTTTCCGCCTTTATTTAATAAACTTTGCACTTGACTAATGGAGTGATTTATTTAAGAATATAGTCGCTAATTTTACTACCACCATTTCGATTGTCTTTTGTTTGACACGGCTCGGTACGGCCCGGTGACTAGTGGCCAGCGAGTAACGTCGATTATCGACATTGCCCGTGCGTATTATCCAGTTGTTCCTAATTCTGTTAGTATAGTATACATGGCAGAAGGTTTATTATAACACAGATTTTGTTCAGTGCGCTCTTGCAGTGACACGAGTGTTTTTTTGGAAATTATTTGAAGTGTGAGATCTATAGCTTTGAATTTGTGAGTGAATACACTATCCGATTTTCTTTCTTAAAAGAAGAGAAAATAAGAGTTTTTTTGTGTTGTGTTTTGAGGCCCAAATTGTTTTCAGTGGTAAGTAATGACATTGTATAGGGTAAAGGTTATTAATATTGTGGTATGAGTAGGCCAAATATTGTGATAGATCGTTTTGAGAATTT
Organism: Periplaneta americana; assembly: GCF_040183065.1. Classification (NCBI taxonomy): domain Eukaryota; kingdom Metazoa; phylum Arthropoda; class Insecta; order Blattodea; family Blattidae; genus Periplaneta; species Periplaneta americana. Next base: position 154,269,271 of record NC_091128.1, on the reverse strand, counting down.
ATTACAATTTTACTGAGAGAGAGAAAGATCGGTTTTTTTGCGTCAACGTATTATGGGAATGTTCGTAGATAAGTTGGTGCATAAAACAGGTCCTCTTCTGGCTCAATAAATCTATACTAATAATAAATCTGTAGCCGAAATTTTTCTGGTAATTTTCGATTTTCCAAAAATAATTGGTCCTAACATGTATAATTAACCACTCTGAAACCGAAAATCGCTTTTTTGACATTTTTGTTTGTATGTCTGTCTGTCTGTATGTTTGTTACCTTTTCACGCAATAATGGCTGAACGGATTTAGATGAAAATTGGAATATAAATGAAGTTCGTTGTAACTTAAATTTTAGGCTATACGGCATTCAAAATACAGTATTTAAAAGGGGGGTTATAAGGGGGCCTGAATTAAATAAATCGAAATATCTCGCTTATTATTGATTTTTGTGAAAAATGTTACATAATAAAAGTTTGTTTAAAAATAATTTTCGATAAGTATTATTTCTTGAAAAATTTTGATAGGACTGATATTTAATGAGATAAATGAGTTTTAAAATTAAAATAATTGCCATCTAAGGGCGTGTAATGCATTAAAAAACAAATTACGTCTATAAGGGGCCTTGGACAGCAACAATCGAAAGCTATGAAAGAATGTTTCTGTGTTTGTATGAAGTAATATCGGAAGCTAAATTAACCGATTTGTATCATTAATTATTATTTCACCATTGGAAAGTGTAGTTTCTCTAGATGGACATAATGCTATAATATAATATAATATAATATAATATAATATAATATAATATAATATAATATAATATAATATAATATAATATAATATAATATATGTTATATTATATAATATAATTTAAGTTATTTGAAGGGTTCAGAACCATAGTGGGCCAAGCGCTATTTACTGAATACGTAGAAAACAGGGATTAAAATTAAGTTATTACCATAATTCAATGGAAACCTATAACAAGTAAAATAAAATATACACATTAAATCTAAATGATGTCAATCTTCGTTTAACTATGTAATAAAAATTAAGAAACATGTTAAAGGAATTGTCATTGCACCAAATGAGTGTCTCTGGACCAAAATGATCGCATTTTAATTATTTGGATGCAATTTAAATTAAGTAACATATTAAACGATTTATCCTTCTATCAAACACGAATGTTCCCTGGATCAAATGTGCTATTTTAATTATGTAATTACTTTATATTTATTTCTAACGGGTGCAGCGGAGCGCACGGGTACGGCTAGTTTGTAGTAAATTTTGAAAAAAGAACTATCACAATATTACCAACCTTTACTCTACTTCTTGGTGAAAAATATATGCCCATCACTGCACTGATTGTGTAACAGAACCTTATCTTGGGAGGTTATTTTCTCAGACATTTTCTCATTTCATGAGGCTATTTTTTTCTCTTTAATTTGTTCTGTGGTATAACAAAATTCTCCGGTGGAAGAAATATCAAATGCATGAAACGTAAAATATTTGTATGTTTATTCATAGCATCTCTCATAAATTATATTATGCACGTCGTGCATGTTACAGATAGCAGATAATAGCAAGGTCAAAATTTGAAAAGGTATACAATGTAACTGACATGAAAGAGGCAATTGATTGTGTCTAAATCAAAGGAAAACTACAGTAGTCGAAGCTCGTATTTCTCTTAGAAATTTCGACGAGGATCAGGAATGGATCAAAGCAGCAATGAGAATGACATTTCCGGTCTCTCAAGTGAGTTAAAAGAGGTAGACAACGAAACAGCATCATCTTCAGGAGCCAAACAAAGAAGATTTGTGCATGAAGAAAAGCCGAATGATAAGCCTAAAGATTATTGTGCGGATCTTGCTCAGGAAATTTCGAGGACGACAAGCATGGTGAAAGGTGGATTCAGTGTGTCAGTTGTGACCAATGGTTTCACGATACATATCAATACCTTTCAAAATACAGAAAGAACTATAATTGTTTGGGTTGTAGATATGAATCTGATTGAGGAATTTAAAATTTGATTGAATATGCTCAAATATTTTTAATTTAAGGACTATCACGAAATTACCCTTGCACTATCACGAAATTATACCAGTCCTTCTAGAGTGACAATTTGTTTTGTTTATTTATGCTCGACCATGCCGAAATGTAGTAATTATACACCTGGTAGCAGCCCTTTAATGGACCTCATTAAAGTACACCTATTCATTAAAGTTCAGGTAATCCATAAATCAGAAACCACCATTGTAGCAATATGAAAGCGCAAGTATCGATTATTCTCGGATATGCAATCGAAAAACAACTAGCGAAACGTCACGGAGGCTGGAAATCCAATACTGTCGCAGAAGGTTATGTTCTGTTACTATAATAATTAGCGCTAATTGTAAGTAATATTCAAATAAGTTCAATTTGTCATCTCGTTTTTCAATGTCTAAATCAATTTCAAGGTTATATCAAGATTAATCTTTATTTTACTCTCTAGATTATAGCAAGTCAATGACATTTGTTTGTCGAAAAAAATCAATACTTTCGCGTCTGCGCACATCTCACAATTTACGAGGTATTGCACCAGAAGGTCACTTCCGCTCCCCAGTCAGATAAGAATAACATGAATACTTATGAATAATTTCAAGTTACAAATATGGTCGAGCATAAAAATTCGTATGAAACTTGCCTATAATGGTAATTAAGACGCTCGTCTTAATTACTATCATTATAGGCTCGTTACATAATGTACTATTGTATTGCTTGTTCGTAATTATTGTATAAAATTATTTGAGGTAAAAATGCAAACATGTAACTTCCTGAAAACTAATAATGTACAGTACATATTTAAAAACATTGATTTCTTTTTAAATCTTAACCTTATTTTTGCACCAAAATTTTAGTATCACGAAATGAGCCAAGTTTGCCCTAATTTTAGAATTGTTTCACATCTCAAAGCCGCAGTATTGATGTAAGATCCATGGAATACATTGCATGAAAAGAAATTGCTTTTTCAAAAACACGAGACTTGCAAAACCACTTTTCCAGACAAAGCGTTATAAGCAGAACAAAACATTAATTAATTTAATGTAGATTGTGCTTATCATTTGTATAAGCTTGACATTTTACATCTTTTACATTCTGTGTCCAGCGAATGGCGCGATGACATTAGAATGGTTGGAAATGTTGCTGCAGCACGTGCTGTGCCGGGAAGATCTCAGGACAACCGTTGTAGGCATTTCCACAAAGAGGTTGAAACTCTTGCACACGTCCTGGGATCCTGTCCGCACGGCGAAGCTCTGCGAAACGCTAGACACCACCAAGTACGATCAATTATAGCCACTGCCCTTAAAGATGCCGATTACAACACCTTTGACGAAGTATATGGTCTCTCCGTCACTGGCAGTACACGGCGCATAGATATAATAGCTTTCAAGGAATCTACAAGGTCTGGATACATAATTTATCCCACTGTGCGTTTCGAAACGAATGAGGAATAGCGAGCAGAAGTGGGTAAGGAAAGAAAGAATATCTACAATCCTACCATTCCATATTACCTCCAAAAGTACCAGCTAGAAGAGCTTGAAGTAATCGGACTTCTGGTTGGAGCAAGAGGTACCGCTACTCTCTTCATGAAATATGTGTTTAAGAGGCTTGGAATACCTACATCTATTATTCCGATTGTAACTTTAGCTGCATTGAAAGGATCAATTGCTCTCCTGAAGCATCACCTATATTCGAAATGAAACCAAGTTCATTAGCATTCTTTACTTTTTTGTAACACTTGCCTCTCTAAAATTAGATATATTTCCACCAATCACAAAATGTATTTGCAGCTATGTATTTGTAGGAGTTTCATTGTCAAAACAAAATTAATGGTTCACTGAACTTGCAAACATTTATATGGTTAAGTACTCTTTGTCCCTTGTGGCAGCTCACGAATAGTGAGAAGATTTCTAAATTAAATTAAGAGTTTCGTCTCTCTTACGTCAGTTTTATTTCATCAAATTCCTGCAGATATAGGCTACATCCGTACTGAAATTTAATTACTGAAAATAATGTATTGCTAACAAATTGTGCACATCACCGAAGTGGAAAAGTTCTCTCAAGTAAATTAAAACTCTCCCTAGCTTTCAACAATTTGAAAACTAGACCTGTCAAATTTATTGAAATGACGATAACAAAAAAATTATAAAATATTCATGGGTGGGACAAAATATAAGCGAGCAATATATGGACATTTCTAGGAAGTAAAAATGCATATTCTAATGCATAGCAAATCGTTCTCCCCAGAGTGCTGGATGAAAAATTACGTTTCCATCATTTAAATTTCGATTGTTATTCTAGATTGGTATAGTAAATAACTGAGGCCGATGAATGTGATACTTCCTTTTTCACTCCAGGTATTGTGATTTAATTTCCTAAAAGGATGAAATTTTTATATTCTTCCTACGCAATGTACGAAACAAATCAGTTGTCTTAAATATGTACATTTATGACGTGTAGTAATCACGATCGCTTTACATTTATGATGAAAACCTAAAATAATCACGAACACTCATTCTGTCTGCGGCTCAAGAACTATAGCTCTAATATACCATCCTGGCGGCTTGAGATCGATCCTCGGCTCGGTCGTAATGGAATAATTTCTGAAGCAATGCAGGTGTTCCTAAGGTTTCTATCAGAGTGATGCATTGGAGTTAAATCGCTCGCTTGAACTCGGTCGAGTGTCGCACCCTCGAGTGAGATACGATCGGTCGTGATACGCTCGTAATAAATAGAAGCACAGTACAAGGTCATCTCAGCGACATGTCTTATCTTGTAAGGAAGGCGACAGATAAGATACACATATGTTTTGCTCACATGGTAAAAATAAGGCTTTAGTTTCTGCGTTTATGACAAACGTTTAATGGAACAGTCAACGGAACGTACCAAAACAGGAACATGAAGTTATAAATAAAATAGTATGAAAAACTTCGATATACAGTTATTATTGCTAATTAATAATTATTCAATATTTTATTTACCACATATATAATATGATAGGTCCATACATAGTGTTCCGCCTATATATTGCGACAATGTAGAAACGTTTTACAAAATATTATTGATATAGCAGTAGATTAATAACAATATTAGCACAGAGATAACGTCACAGAAAATATAATAGAACGAATAATCATGCTGTACAACTGTTACAGACGCAAAGATTGATACACTAATTATTAGAGATTATTATTATTATTATTATTATTATTATTATTATTATTATTATTACTACTACTACTACTACTACTACTACTACTACTACTACTAGAAAACTTGATACAGTTCTTGCATTATCGTGATTGTGTTCTCCGTTTTTAATAATTACATTTACATCCAATAACATCTATCAGATGTGGCAAAAACAAAATCACTCCTGTGTGAGGTGGGGGGGGGGGAACGTTTACCTACAACATTTATTTTACATTTTAAAGCAAGTTTTGTAGTTGTACTATGGAGAGGTTAGTTAAACACTGCAAAGTTTTGAAATGATACACATCTATGATGTTACTACACAGTTCATTTCATCACTGTAACAAGAACGAATGTCTAGCGCTCGGCTTATATCGTTCGAGGATTTATCGCTCGTGACAATTTTACCCATCATGCATGTGCGCTACCTATCGGATTATGCTATGAACTACTTGGCGCTCGAGCGAAAACGTCTGATGCAGAATTCTGGTTTCTATATAGGTACTCCCGTTTGCTTCTATCATTCCATCAACACTCTTCATCTTTCCCTCTTTCAAATAGATAAAATTAGGCTGGGATGAAGTATTGTGGATAGAACGGCTTTCCTGGGAAGGCCTGGGAAGGCTTACTGGATATCGTTCTGAGGATGAGATCTGACTCTGTCGGGGCTAATACAGAATGGCGCACCTGTTAGCATCGGATTCACGTATGCCTCCGAAATCACCTGTCGGTCTTGGATAATAACCGTCAATAATTTAATTAATTTCAGGGGCTTATTCTTTGAGTTGTTTTAAACAAACAAAAAAACAATGTAATTTTGCTGGTTTTTGCTTCTTTTGGAGACAAAAATACATTTATATATCATACATTTCATAGCGTGTTTTGGGAAAGCCATTGTTTTAATTCTCAATATCCTCAGCCTATAAAAGAGTTTTGTACTATTATAATTCATCATCATCATCATCATCATCAGTTAGCGTTACAATCCGGAGTGGGTTTTGTCCTCCTTAACAACAGCCTTCCATCTTATCTGTCCTTCACCATGTTAGTCCATCCTCTAAGTCCCATAATTTCAAGATCTTTGGCTACCACATCCGTCTACCTTAACTTTGGTCTACCCTTTGTTCTCCTGTTATATAGTCTACCCTTTAAAATTTAATAGGAGTGCGTGTTTCAGGCATCCTGTTTACATGTCCCAGCCATGTCAGTCTTTGATCTATGATAATTAATTACCTGAAATAATTTTAGTTTTGTCCTTTAAATGTGCAGAAATTTGATCCCAACAAATGTAACTATTCGTTCGGCAAAGGAATGTGTCAACGTTACATTCGTTCGGATCAAATTTCTGCACACTTGAAGAACGAAACTGAAATGCTTAACAATCAGAGTTACGTAATTTAATACTTAATATAGATGTAGGAAGTTTGTTACATTTTTCAGATAATGAGAATGGAATGATTATGGTTTTATTTTCTTTGATAGAAAGATAATTTATGTCAAACCAGTTTTTTTATAAATTTAAGTCCATTATTTGAATTATTATATGTATCATACTTACTTACTGGCTTTTAAGGAGCCCCCAGGTTCACTGCCCCCCTCACATAAGCCAGCCATCGGTCCCAATCCTGAGCAACATTAATCCAGTCTTTACCATCATATCCCACCTTCCTCAAATCCATTTTAATATTATCTTCACATCTACCTCTCGGCCTCCACAAAAGTCTTTTTCCCTCCGGCCACCCAACTAACACTCTGGATTCGCCCATACGTGCTATATGTCCTGCCCATCTAAAACGTCTGGATTTAATGTCCCTAATTATGTAAGGTGAAGAATACAATGCGTGCAGCTCTGCGTTGTGTAAATTTCTCCATTCTCCTGTAACTTCATCCCTCTTAGCCCCAAATATTTTCCTAAAAACCTTATTCCCAAACACCCTTAATCTCTATTCGTCTCTCAAAGTGAGAGTTCAAGTTTCACAGCCATACAGAACATATAGAACAACCGGTAATATAACTGTTTTATAAATTATAACTTTCAGGTTTTTTGACAGCAGACTAGATGACAAAAGGTTCTTAACCGAATGACAGGCATTATATGTATCATACCAGGTTGTTCTACCAAAAAGTAAAACAGTGTCATATGCAAAACAATAATGAACACCATTGTATTATAAATTGTTAGTTGGGAGGCGGGAGGTAAAAAGACATTTGGGGAGACTGAGACGTAGACGGGAGAGTAATATTTAAAATGAGTTTCAGGGAGATGGGATATGATTTTAAGAACTGGATAATAATAATAATAATAATAATAATAATAATAATAATAATAATAATAATAATAATAATAACGGTAAAAATGTAATATATCTCATTTTTTATGTTCAGTAGATGTAAAGAGAACTTGCTTCCATTTCACGTTCATATTTATCTGCAATAAAATTGTAGTGTTGAAAGCTAATCTCAAACAAATATATGTCAAAGCTATAAATAAATACTCAATTTCTTCAAATTTCATAGTTATTGCTTTTAAAAATACCGTATGCTGAAATTTCAAGTTCATAACCAAATATTGAAAAATATTAGACCTATTTATTTAGACAATATCTTCAGATACGCATTTCAGAGCTACAGAGAGTATGGATGACAATAAGACTTCTCCATTGCCCATTTTAAATTCTTGTGATAATAACAAATTATTAAAACGAAATACAGGGTGATTCACGAGGAAAGGTAAAAAATTTAGGATGTGAATTTTGAAGTCATTCTGAGTGAAAGAGTTCATATGAATATAGGTCCGTTTTCGAACGGTTATGGAGATATGGCTCTTTGATTTCACAAAAACTTCTAAGATTCCATTCTACTAACCCGCATTTAGAGACAGATAACGGACAATTTTAAAGTTTATATTCACGTATGCATACATACCTAATATTCTAGACGTCGGGGTCGATGTTTTCGCACGTTTTCAAAGGTACCTCTTTCTGCTTCAAAGCACTGTTGCGCTCGGGCGTGACTCGCGCTGGTCGCTCGTGAGAGTTGCACGTGGCTGTCTTTATGCCGCATCCAAAATACGGTCGATTAGCGCTTCTCTCGTTTCCCCCTTCCTTTGCTATATCAAGTCTTTCAAACAACCCCATAGACAGTAAATACTCTTCGATATGGTACCCTTCTGTTCGGAAAGCGTCGTTCATATTCAGCGACGGCACGCAAGGAACTTCCATCGCACAAACCATAAACATACACAATATCAGCGTATTCTGCAGTCGAAAATTTATAAGGCATCTTGAAAAACAGAACTTAACACTTCCGATAACTGTACCCGTATAACTACTGTACTGTAGGTAGCTGACTGAACTGCTGTGAACCGATAAGTGATAGGATATTTGTTGTGACATTTGTAATGCCTCATCACCCGGTTTGTTTCTCTTCTCTTATCTACATCGCTCACAATGCAGATTCCGACGTTACGTCATTCATCGGTGATCTTGTCTCACGTCAGCAGCATATGGTAACGTCTGATTCACATTGGGGCGAGACGTTTTACCAAAAAAATGCATCTAGCTCCGCTATCGTTCGAGAACGGACCTATGTTCATATGAACTTCTTCACCCAAAATGGTCTAAGACATCGTATCCTAAATTTTTTACCTTTCCTCGTGAATCACCCTGTATATTTCCCTTCCATGCGCATGTAATAAAGTTATGTTACCTATTGTTTACGTTTTTTGTAGTTAAGTTAAAGTTTTTGCTCAAATTAATGAAGACGAAGCGAAACTTAACCCTACTTAAAATGAAACTTTCCCACAAAAAGTTGAGAACATTCACATTACAACGTCAGTTTAATTGCCGAGGTGTTAGACATTAAAACATTACAATACTACAAAAAGAAAAAAAAAACATGTAGAAGCAGCTGGAAGCTGGTCATTGTACGCATTGCATTTCTCGCCTTCGTGATTTTGTAATTCCGTGTTACGTGACTGCGGGCGTGTGACGATCATACAAACTTTTTGCAGCGATTGTCAAAAAAGTTTTTTGTGACCATTTTAATTTTCTTCGAAACACATTGTACCGCACTACAACAACAGCTGCTTATTAATGTGTAGTAATGTTGATCTAAGACTTAAAGTAAACATACAAAAAGTTACATAGAAATTTACAGCGTGAGCATCAACAAGCATTTTCTTACTGGGTAGAGTATGTTTAATTTTTACTGAAGTAAAAAAAAAAATTTATTTCTTCTTAACTTCTACAATAATTTGCCTAGCCTTTATTAATTAGTTAATGTTGTATTACTTTGATTTTTATTGTATTTGTAAATTTAATATTAATTGTAATTATAATTGTAATTGTATTCTTAATATTGTAGTTGTAATCGTCTGGTAGAGGGAAAGAGAAAGCCTTGTGGACTTATCTCTACCAGGTTAAATAAAAAATAAAAAAAATAAATAAATGATAAATAAATAAGTAAATAAGTAAATAAATAAATGAATAAATGAATGATTGAATAAATAAATAAATAAATAAATAAATAAATAAATATGTAAATAAGTAAGTAAATAAATAAATAAGTGAATAAATAAGTAAATAAATAAATGAGTAAATAAGTAAATAAATGAATGAATAAATAAGTAAATAAATGAATGAGTAAATAAGTAAATAAATGAATGAGTAAATAAGTAAATAAATAAGAAATAAGTAAATAAACAAATGAATTAAATAAATAAATAAGTAAATAAATAAAAGTAATTACATAATAAATAAAGAGATAAATAAGCAAACAAACATAAATAAATAAATAAATCAATAAAAATATAAATAAAGAGAAAAATATAAATAAAAAAGTAAATAAAAATATATAAATAAAGAAGTAAATCAATAAATAAATAATTGAATGATAAATAACTAAATAGACAAATAAGCAAACAAACAAATATAAATAAATAAATAAATAAATAAATAAATAAGTAAATAAATAAATACATAAATAAATAAATAAATACATAAATAAATAATTACATAATTAAATAATAAATAAATAGATAAATAAGCAAACATAAATAAATAAATATAAATATAAATAAGTAAAAATATAAATAAATAAATAAGTAAATAATAAATACATAAGTAATTAAATAATTAAATAATAAATAAATAAATAAATAAGCAAACAAACAAATACATAAGTAAATAAGTAAATAAATAAGTAAGTAAATAAATAAGTAAGTAAATAAATAAATACGTAAATATATAAAAATATAAATAAATAAAAAAATATAAATAAATAAATAAATAAATAAGTGAATAAGTAAATAAATAAATAAATAGATAAATAAGCAAACACACATAAAAAATAAATAAATAAATAAATAAGTAAATAAATAAGTAATTACATAATTAAATAATAAATAAATAGATAAATAAGCAAAAATAAATAAATAAATATATAAGTAAATAAATAAGTAAGTAAATAAATAAATACGTAACTAAATAAAATATAAATAAATAAAAACTATAAATAAATAAATATATAAATAAGTGAATAAGTAAATAAATAAATAGATAAATAAGCAAACACACATAAATAAATAAATAAATAAGTAAATAAATAAATAAGTAAATAAATAAATAAGTAAATAAGTAATTACATAATTAAATAATAAATAGATAAATAAGCAAAAATAAATAAATAAATAAACAAATAAATAAATAAATAATTCCGTTCCCAACATTCTTAATTAATCAGTAATATCCGTGGCGCCACATTTAATCTCACAAACTTTGTCTCGAATCGTGTCTTGGTTCTTTTAGGGAACATTTGGGTGGAGGTTTCTAATTCCGGACAAATTAATTTCCCGGGCATGCAAGCAGGTTTTCATTAATACACTTGTTTCGAAATTGCTTACGAGTGAGTGCGGACTCGTGAGCTTGTGTATTTTATGACCACGTCCTTGTACCGGGATGCTCTGCCAATATATTGAAGGTACTGGAGACGACATTACGTAATATAGAGCGACTGTGGCGAGAGCCCGACCTCCCTCGGGCTACAATGGATTTATTGGCTGCTTTGGAGTTTGAGGTCTCCAGCAAATTTAGCGCAAGAGTCAAGGTGAATTTCCCTTCTGCTGGTCAAGGTTCCTATTATCGTCACTTGCTACTGCATGAAAAGATACATCAGAATAGTGCGGTTTGGCGACACACAAAGCTCTCAAGCACTTGATGTTAGGAAACAAGAGAATGCTGCTTTTAGGTTGGTGGATGAAGTACTGAATTCTTTAAATTCGAAATTACATATTTGAGAGATATTTTGTTATTTAGAGTATACAGCAGCCATGTCAATTGATGCCCACAGAAGCAAGCGCGCGCTTTAGAACCCAGGAGAGACTGAGCGCTTTACAGCGGAAACGAAAAAACAGACGAAAGAGGTGGTACATGCCGCTAGGTCGAGCTATATTCAGGGATGGCCAGCACTGATTCAATAGATAAAGGGAAGAGAACTTATTAAAACTGTATCCATGTTAATTTTTAGATTTACCTTAGAAGCATAAGTGATTTATAAGAATGTAAGTTTTAATTTTAATGCTCATTTTTTAAAAGTTTGATTTTTTTATTCAAAAGAAATATTTTCTCAACTTTTCGTATAGAAAAGTGAAATTTTCAGATATAGGCATATTTATTTAGTAGCCTTACAGAATATTTTCGTAAATCTAATATACCGTAAATACGTATTACTGAAGATGATTGAAAATTTTGAAAATATTCGCATGGAAATTGTTTGTAAGGGAATGAATTAACAAAGCAACTTCTGTTACATAATAAGCAAAAGATACGTGCCCATGTGTTGTAAAAATGTCAGCTCTATAGCTTCAGCAGATTTCGAGAAAATAATTTAATATTCTGGTGATAGGAAGTTGCGCACCAATATCAACTTAAAAGCATAATGGGATAAGAGTTTTGTTATGTAATATTAGTTACACTTAAAACAGATATAGTACCTAGGTAACTTTGTTTGTACTGTAATATTATTTTGATTAGTTTATTGATTACTTTTGTAAGGCTAAAAATATCATCAATATAAATTCCAACTTATCATATCATACTCAATCTCCTTCTTTGGAATATCACTTTCTTTATGAATGATTTGTTTCATCCACTTAATACAGTATAATATTATACTACTATGGAATTTAAGTGAATATTTCTTCTTAACTCTCTATTACGTTATTAAGATTTAAAACACAAGTGTAATATTAAGAAATCAGTGTTAGTACTTTTGTTTTACAGACAATACAGATAATATTAAACAGAAAGAAGCCATATAAAAATAACGACATAAAATTTCACGTTCCGTTTGAAGTTTGTGCACCACTATTTTCTTAATCCAACAGGTTGCTTATTCATATACACAACCCTTCCTCTTTCCATACTTCGCGCTTGCTACCCGCAGACGACGTCGTCAGAAAAATGCGCTTGCTTTGACATCACTGGTGTTCAGTATATTGATAAACTAAAATTAAGGTCCTATGGTGTTAGAGATGAGAACTTGGGTTGGTTTACATCCTACTCATCAAATTTAAATTAAATTATGTTTTATTTAACGACGCTCGCAACTGCCGACGTTATAGCTATCAGCATCGCTGGTGTGTCGGAATTTTCTCCCGAAGGAGTTCTTTCACATGCCGGTAAATCTGCAGGCATCAGCCTGTCGCATTTAAGCACACTTAAATGCCATCGACTTGGTCCGGGATCGAACCCGCAACCTCGAGCACAGAAGGCCAACGCTGTACCGTCTACCCAACCCAGGGCGACTCCTAGTCATCAAATGGAAAATAAAAAGTGGTAATAAATATACAAACTACAAAGATATTCAATCAGAATTTAGAAATACGAACTTGGAGATTCCCGGGGATAAGTTTCAAACTTAATTTTCTAATAGGGATATCTTATGCGAAGTTTTACCGCTAGATGGCAGGAGCGTTCCATGCGGCGCAACATGTTGTAGGGCTATGTTATGTCATATGCTACAGTTGATCACGTTTTCCCGACTTTTTGGTTTTCTGTGCGTGTCAGAATTATATTTACAGTTATTTTGTATAACCTAATATAATTTAATATAATTCAATATTTTCTTACCACATAATTTAATTTAATTTACAATAAATAATAACGTAAACCTGTATAATATTGAGCGATTCCCCGACATGGGTGGGGAAATCTGCAGTATGCAGAATATAGATACGAGTAATGTGAATGTTCATGAACCTAAACGAGAACTTTGAGAACGAGGTGCACGAATAAAAAAATAGGAACTATGTCGAAGGTGAATATTGCCCTCTTTAATCATTAGTATTTAAGAACTGTACGCTAAAAACAGGATATGGAGCCACCAATGTTTTTTTTTATAGGTAAGAGACTATTGAGATTTAATTCCTTGTATTTTTTCTGTAGTTGCAGAAAGATCAAATGCAATTTTGAATAGGATGATATAATATGATCGCAGTAGTATCACGATTGGTACTGCGTTTTGTAGGTTAAGGACGTGCAGTTTTGAATGCTGTGTGGGATGATTTTGAAAATTTGAAGTTAAAACATGGTTTTAACAATTAGGGTACAGTACATTAAAAACATTATTCACGAAATGGATTTCACTACTGATCGTCCTGGATAATAAACATCCCAGTTTATCGAGAGTTTACTGCAGACGTAAACATCGGAGACTCCTACAACTACTGCATATAATCTAAGCTAACATAGCTCGCTGTCGAGGTTGCATATGTTTTTATTAATTTTTCTTTTTCCTCTTCCATAATGAAACTATATTCAAAATTCCTTACTTGAAGTAGTTACATTTATTCAATAGCTAGCACTTTCAAGGCCCAATTTAATTAGTTATATTTCTTTTAAGGTTTAAAGCATATATTCAGAATATTTCGGGACCTGATTGAAGACAAAAAGCTTTCCCTGGTGTTTACATATAGGAACATAACAAAAATTTGCCATATTTAGTTGTTTTTAAGAGTATTTAATATACTAATACACTACGTAGATCCTCAATGTTTATATACCGAAAAACAAATGCATACGCAAAGCGCATCCCTCAAATAACACGTACGCTATTTGTTGGTGCTAGTTCAGGATATCCCTATTAACCGTGCATTTAATCACAAAACGTAATATAAATTTTCTATTCATTTAAGTATACCCTATCATTCTTTTCAATCTGAAAGGTTATTTCACTTCCACCGTGTATATATAATTTGTTTAATTGAAGTTGTGTTTACACTCTAAGAAGCGCATGAGTCCCTCCAAAAGAGGCTAAAGATATAGGCCTACTGTAGAGTAAGATAAGAATTGACAACATATTTTGGGCAGAATAATCAGATCATGTTTTTATAAACTTCCAACAGTAAAGTGGTTGAAAATATTACAGCTTCCTTACTCCTCCTTCCTGAAAATGCATTCAAAACTTATGTAGGCTATAGGCTACAAACTCTCACTTTCAAGTTTGACTACGTTTAACTCTTCGTAGTACAAAGAATGTGGTTAAACTTTTAACGTAATTTGTGAAACTGTTTATTTTGGTCCACACCATGGTATTAATAAATGTCTACTTTTAATTAACTTAGATGGAGATACCTTGCGTACGGCACGAGTCATGAAGTTTTAGGGATGTGTCTAGATGTAGATATTCCCTACTTTCATTAACCTGGAACGCAAGAGGAGATAAAAGGGTCAGCACAGAATTCTTACAATGTCTCCTTGGAAAAGAATCATGGTGACCCACTTTACTGCAAACTGTGTGGACTCCAGGGTCATTCAGGGAAAACAGTAAAATTCCTCAACTCCGACCGGAATTGAACTATTGGTTTTTCAGTTCATAGCTACCCACCCCATAATCTGAGTTAACTTGGCGTCTTGTAGGAAAGGAATCGTATATAATATAACTACGAGATAGTCGAAGACACAGAGAATTTACAATTTCGACTCTACTGCATAATACTTCAGTTTTAAATGATTTTAATATGTGATTTTAATATACATCAGTACGTCAATTCAACTATTCGTGAAGCTATTTATGACCAGCAACTTATTACTACATTTGTCATACATTATTAATTAATCTAAGTCATGACTAACAACTCCAAAATTCCCATCACAGTAGGAAGCAGGCAACTGGACTCTGTGACTGAATACATCTACCTCGGTCAACTAATGTCCTTTCACAACAGACGACAGAACGAGATTCAAAGAAGAATCGGAAACACATGGAAGAGATTTTGGAGTCTCAGTTTCATTCTGACAGACAAGACATACAGTTTAAAATTAAGAAGCGGAGTCATGAACAGCTGCATCCTTCCAGTTCTCCTATACGGAGCACAGACATGGTCTGTAACGGAAAGAGAGCGGGACATGCTGAGAAAGTGCGAACGGAAAATGGAGAGGAAGATGCTGAACATTACACTAAGACGCAGACTACGTAACGAAGACATAAGAAGACAAACACACCTCAAAGACGCAGCAAAGACGGCCGACAAGCTGAAGAAGAAATGGGCAGGACACGTGATGCGACTCAGTGAGAACCAGTGGACACACATCCTTACGACATGGGACCCAAGGATTGGAACGCTGGAAGACAGAAGACAAGATGGGCAGACGAACTTAGAGCAAGATTCGGCCATTTATGGTCAAGAACAGCAAAAGACCGACAACAATGGAAACTAATCACAAAGTGACTTGCAACCTAAACAGTGACTAGTGAACAGTGGACCCTTCAGATATGACATTACAAAAGTGACCATCATTCCCGGAGTGGCTAACCGGAACTCTTTGACAAGCCACCCTGCATAGTCAGGAGGCCCTTGCCCTTCATGGGATTTCGCGGATAATTCTAATTCTAATTCTAATTAATTAATCCTTGACAACATACAGCGATCGTCTACGGCAGTACGAGATTAATAGTATACACGATACTACCTATCACAATGATGTACACTTATAACACTTTGATGTTCACTTACCATATAATTGCAACTCCTTATAATAATATTTTATCTTTATAACATATTTGTTAATAAGTGATCATAGTGTTACTTATTTAAATTTATGTAAATTACATTTATCTTGTATTTCCAGGCTTTCGTATTGATCCATAACATTTTCTATTTACGCCTAAACACCAATTTAGAATCATACCAGTTATCCATGACCCTATATACCTTCAATGTTTTGCAAATACTTTCCTGTTAGTCTCTGTTAAAAAAATATAGAGCGATCATCTACAGCAGTACGAGATTATACATGATACTACCCATCACAATGATGTACACTTATAACATTTGATGTTCACTTATTATACAACCGCAACTCTTTTAATAATATTTTTTACCTTTACATATTTGCTAATAAGTGATCATAGTATTACTTACTTAAATTTGTATAAACTACAATTATCTTGTATTTCCGAGCATCCTATTGATCCATAACATTTTCTATTCACGTCTAAACACCAATTCAGAATCATACTAGTCATCCATGACCCTATATACTCGTACCTTCATTGATTTGAAAATATTTTCATGGTATTCTCTGTTAAAATATGCACATTTAATTATGCGTCCTATTGTCAAATAAGTGTCCACCTACGAGTCTTCACACATATAATAACAATACGGCTTATCGATCCCACATAATTGCCCGGTTGTGATCTCTGTCTGTCATGGACGATCACAGTATGATATTAAATATGCATATTTAATAAACTTGTTGATTAATCTTGTTGCCGTACTTTTAGTTAGATTTTTGAAAGTGTTTTTAATTGCCTTTTAAAACTTCAAGTTAGTATTTGTATAATTGGTCACATGTATTATGTAATTTTGATATACATTATGTACAGATATCTATATTTTCTGAAGATGCTCACACAGGGCGAAAACGTTCACAATATAATTAAAATGTGTTAACAAAAATGTTTTTTGGGTTGACATTATAAATAAGTCAAGACGGAAACATTGAAACCACATTACTCGTTCATTACGAGATCTAGTCTTTTAAAAAGCATTATACTAGGAATACGTGGCTTTGAGAAGCAAGCGAAATTACATTCCTTAGAAGCTGAAACTTTAACATCATATAGGCCTAAATATTAAAGCATATGTGACCTCAAATTTACGATTTGTTTTGATTTTTAAAAGGTAGCAATAAGACATGACAATTCTAGACATCAGAATGTATGTACAGATGATTAATATGGAAACTATTACCTTCAAGTATGTCAGAACATGTAAGCCACACTTAAAATATACATAAATAAATAATACGTCATTTAAGATTGCTATTGCCTTAAGGCTTGGTGTTAAAATTTGTTTTCCACACAAATGTATTTGTGGTGCAGATGTCGATTCTTCTGGCCTGCATGGATTAACCCAGATAAGACTGACGTCCTACATATAGGACACCGGACGTTTCACACAAATATGTTAATAACAATGACTATGACAGACTAAATATAAGAAAAAAAATTGGAGGCAATTTATAACACATAAGGATTATGGTATCATGATTGCCGACTATGAAAATCTTACACAGCAATGTTAAAAAAATAAAACGTCCGGTTCCTATATATAGGACGTCAGTCTTATCTGGGTTAAGTTACTTAAAAAATTCTGGACGTTTTTCCAGACACGTCATGATTAACGAAATCATTAAAAGGGTCCTAATTTCCGCTGGTTTCCCTACCATTCTAGAACCCATTGGCATAAATCGTTCCGATGGCAAACGTCCAGATGGCTTAACTTTAACACCATGGTCCAAAGGCAAATCGCTTTTATGGGATGCCACTTGTTATAACACCTTCGCTTCTTCTTATTTGCCCAAAACTTCCAAACTCGCTGGGTCAGCCGCTGCATCTGCTGTGACAATTAAACGCAATAAGTATCTCGATCTTCTGGATAGATATAATTTTGTCGTTTTCGCCGTAGAATCTATGGGCCCATGGTGTTCCGAAGCGAAGTTGTTAACTTCTGATATCGGCAAGTATTTATCAGCACTTAACGGTGACTCTCGCTGTACGGCTTTCCTCCGCCAAAGAATAAAGTATTGCCATTCAACGAGGGAACGCTATAAGTGTTATGGGGACTTTTCCAGAATCAAAATCATTGGAAGAAATATTCTATTTCGTGTAGAGCTGTAGACAGTTTTTCGCATCCTTTAGTTTTGTTGCTAATTTCTAGTTTGTCCCTTACTCAATTGTTTAATTTAAATTTCAAAATTGTATTAAATTTTATTTTGTATAAGACAGTTTGACATGGTTTTTAGATAATATTGTTAAAAAAACTAAAATCATATTGAAGACAACAATATATTCCGACAAATGTTATATTAATTTATTAAGACTTGTAAAGAAACAGGTAAATCTATTGCGAGCATTAGATATTTTACTATAATATTACAAAATATTTTGCTGTATTGAAATTTGTAAAGAAACTGGTAAATCTATTTCGAAAATTAGGTATTTTAATAAATATTACAAAATATAATTGTACCACACGATAAATTATATCATAAATAAATATGACATGTAAAATGGCAATCATCTTACCACATCAGTGGATGAAGTCCATAATAACAGATGTCTTCTTCATATTTTTGAGATGGAAAATCTTACCTGTAACAAAAAGAAAATAATAATATTACGATTTATACAAAGAATATACATATAGGCTATATACACTGGTTAAAATTTCATGAGAAAATTTCTTCCCCCATGAGGATTCTAACCAGCGCGCATTCCGTAATGCGAGTCCTAGGCAGGATGCCTTAGATCACGACGCCACGGCGCGGGACTTTTTCGTAGTATTCATAAAATTACGCTTAATTTTTTTTAAGGATAACATTAAATATCCTGCTCATACAAGACATTAAATATCCTGCTCATACACGAGACAAAAGAAAACAGTTCATAGCACTCTAAACTGAAATAAAGAACCGAGACGAGGAACACAATAGCTAATATGCATGGACGTTTCACTTTGGTGATATCTTAATGGACTCCTGTGTTAATTGCAAGAAGTCGATGCCCTGCACCCTGATCTGAGTAAGTAGCTACAAGACAATTGCAACATGACAAAAAAATTACAAAGTCCTTCAAACGGCTAAATTACTATAAATCCCATCAATGTATTGCCATAAAGCTATGAGTAAACAGTAAAATGCCACCAACTGAAACCTAAAGTTCAATTTTGTAATTATTATAGAAACAAAATAGTAATAATAATAATAATAATAATAATAATAATAATAATAATAACTAAGGTTGAGACTAGTGAAGTGCTTTTTGTGGAGTGTGGCATTGTACGGAGCATGGAGCTTGTGAAGTGAACAGAGAGAATAAGAAATGAAGTTGTGTTAAAAAGTTCTGTATGGTTGTGAAACTTGGACTCTCACTCTGAGAGAGGAACATAGGTTAAGGGTGTTTGAGAATAAGGTGCTTAGGAAAATATTTGGGGCTAAGAGGGATGAAGTTACAGGAGAATGGAGAAAGTTACACAACGCAGAACTGCACGCATTGTATTCTTCACCTGATATAATTAGGAACATTAAATCCAGACGTTTGCGATGGGCAGGGCACGTAGCACGTATGGGCGAATCCAGAAATGCATATAGAGTGTTAGTTGGGAGACCGGAGGGAAAAAGACCTTTAGGGAGGCCGAGACGTAGACGGGAGGATAATATTAAAATGGATTTGAGGGAGGTGGGATATGATGATAGAGACTGGATTAATCTTGCACAAGATAGGGACCGATGGCGGGCTTATGTGAGGGCGGCAATGAACCTTCGGGTTCCTTAAAAGCCATTTGTAAGTAAGTTGTGTTAAAAAGAGTAAATGAAGAAAGAAAGATGCTGAAACTGATCAGGAAGAGAAAAAGGAATTGGTTGGGTTACTGGCTGAGAAACTGCCTACTGAAGCATGTACTGGTAGGAATGGTGAACGGGAGAAAAGTTCGAGGCAGAAGAACATATCAGATGATAGAAGACATTAAGATACATATGGATTATATGCGGAAACAAGGAGGAAGGCAGAAAGTAGGAAAGATTGAAGAATGCTGAGTTTACAGTGAAAGAAATGTCATTTGGTAGAACACTATGTATATAATAATAATAATAATAATAATAATAATAATAATATTAATAATAATAATATTAATAATAATAATACTTATTGGGTTTTAAGGAACCCGGAGGTTCATTGACGCCCTATAATAATAATAATAATAATAATAATAATAATAATAATAATAATAATAATAATCATCATCATCATCATCATCATTGTTATTTTGATCAGTGTCACTTTATAAAACCTTGGAAGAAGGATCTGTCAAGTCACATGTATGCAACAAAAATATGTCATTTGTCTCCGTATTGTTTACCAGAGCAGTAGTCGTTTAGTTCCCGATAGGTGCCGTATTTCGAAGTCACTAAATTAAGAAATAATATTGTGTACAACGGTTTCACTTCTGAGTAGAACTTCGATAAAATTTTCTACGAAGAGTACCCTGCAACAGCTACTTGAAAATACCAAATAGACATGCCTAGTCTGTATAATTATCTGAAAATTAAACTTTTTAGTTTTCACAGTGAGGTTTATTTCAGTTTGCGTCCCAGTCTAAAGACAGGGCAAAAGTGATATTTATTTAAAAATAATTTGAACTTCAAAGACTGTCCACTCGCTAGTTTGTCATGACCAGGCTTCGAGACTTTGGACCCGATGCAATAAGTTTACTGTGCTTGTACTATAGGTTGTTGACTCGCTGCAGGTAGTGAAAGATAGAGATTTGTTGAGGTAACAACGTTGCTATTTAGAGTAGAGTACGGTAGTATGGGGAAACACACACATAATGGACATTCTGAAAGTAAATATACATTACACAAGACAATATCAAAAGAATGTGGAAAGCATTTATTCTCCTGTCTTTTATAAACATTTGTGTTTAATTATACACAGTGTTAATGGTGGAAATAAGCAAGTACCAATTTAAATTTCTTCATTTATCCTATTGGTCGTCTTTAGGAAGTGCAGTTACAGTACCGAATTGCAATGTACTACAAGATACATTCTCAGTGTCTCAAACGTAAATCTTTTTCAGTTGTCTACCAAACACAGTTTGTACTGTGAAAAGATGCGCTCTACGTCGCATGACTTTATAGGAGCAAAACGAAAAAACCTAACATCATTGCAGTCTCTAAGAGACAGTCCTTCATTCTCGGGTGACTCTATGTCCACTAATTTGCTGTTTATATTACACAATGCTCCATATCCGTTACTTTTACATATAATTGATTTCCACTTCTGTTTTACACGTTCAGTAACCGGTGTACTTAGTGTCTCATTAATTCTCTGTGTCATTTCCTCAACTAATCTGAGGGCTTCCGGCATCTCTTGCTCTGACTTTTCTAACCGTGTAATAGTTTCAGACACAGTTTGAAAATGAGTTTTTATGAAAACCAAATTATTCGTCAGAACCTTCAAATCCAGAGCGTTTTCCTTTGCGTATTTGTTGGCATTCATTCTACAGTACCCCCACCCACTGTACGCTTTACCACTATACTCAGTACGCCGTTATGCGGATTTCCCATTGAACTGCTCTATCGGATACGAAGTCTCGAAACCTAGTCATGACCTATTGCAGACACAAATTAACTAAATTACTTGTTCGCTCAGCAATTAATTTTTTACTACTCTCGTCATTCAAAAGTAATCATTTTTTTTGTGTTTACTGTTAAAAAAAATAGAGAAACATTTTTAACTATAACATATATATAAGCCACAAATCTATGGTGCGCGGTAGAAAGGGTAAATGACAAGTTCTGAGTATAGTAAAAGCAAAGTTTGAGATGATGGACTCAGGAATGTAGTCGTAAATAAAATAGTACCAGGGCGCATTGTGAAAAGTTTATTATTATATTATTATTATTATTAATATTATTGTTATTATTATTATTATATTATGACGACTGCACCTCCAAAAGGGCTGAGAATTCTAACGCTCTACATTTTTATGGAAGAGGATAGACATATGCCCTTTATACCATCTGAAGAAGATATTTTTTTGTATTCACATGGAGGTCGTAACTCAAAACAGCCAATTTCTGATTTACGGCATTTTTACCGCGCACCATATAAATATAAACTGTGTTTTGCAGTCATTCGATACGGTTTAGTCACATAAATCATTAATTGAACGAACAATTTGTACCCTCACTACTTAGGAGAAACATTAGCGAAATCAAACTGGTAGCGCAGTAAGTGGTATTGTTTCCGAAGTACCTCCTCCACAGGATTGGAGTGCACATCACAGGTGGACACGGTTTGTTTACATTGAGCCAGACATCACGAGCTATCTGAACAAGATGGAAGTGGCCCGCGTTGTCACATAGGTGAAGTCCATCAGAACAATTGCTGCTCAGTTTAATAAGGCCCCTTCTGTGATCGACAGAGCTTGCAAACTTCACCAAGCCAGAACCGAAAACATAAAATATCTGCACGACTGGACCGATAATATGTGGTCAAGTGTGGTCATTCATTCATTTATTTTATTCCATAGATCTTACATGAGCAATGAAGCTTTAAGATGTGGAACAAGTCAAAATTTTACAATTACAATTTTTACAAATTTTTACAGTTTTAAAATTTAGTAATTTTCTACAATTTTTATAATTTTGTGCAATTTTTACAATATTTCGGCGAGGTGTAGTGAGATGAGGTGAGGTCCGAGGATTCGCCAAAATATTACCCGGCATTTGCCTTTTGGTTGGGGAAAACCTCGGAAAAACCCAACCAGGTAATCAATTCAAAGGGGGGTAATCAAATCAAAGGGGTTGATGCCGAGGACTCGCCATAGACCATCCGAATTCAGTCCCACGGCTGTGGAAAACCTCGGAAGAAACCAAAGACCAAAGGGGTATCCAACCCAAGCCCGAACGCAGCTCCGGATCAGCAGCCCAGCGAGTCTGCCGACTGAGCTACATCGATGGCTCTACTAAAAGTATACATACATAGCCAATCAGATTATTAAATTTACAAACGCAAACGATCATTCATAAGTTGAGCTATATGTACAGGGACATCATTTTATTTTTACTTCAATTTTTATTGTTCCTGAGTTTTTGAATGTACTTCACTCCCACCCCCTCTACTAGTGAACTTCCAACTGTTCTCCTCACAGAACCAAGCGTATACAGTCAAAATCGCCTTAAGGTCGTAGAAAACACAAACAGTATTGAGTTAGTGAGTATAGTACGTTCCAGAAATATGTTCGCGTTTTCCAGTGACGAAAGAGCTTTCAATATTGAATCATATTTTCGCACAGGTGCTGTCGTCCGCTTGCCTACGTCGCATCCCGATTTCCCTCACCCGCAACTGTTTAAAATAACTAACTAAAAGTAATTAAGTGTCACGTGATTTGCCCCCTTTCTACGATCCTGCGTCATAACCACTTGGACGGACAGTAGAAAGCATGTCTAAGTAATGTTATCTGTGCGGGTCGGACAGAGGTGAAGATTGAATTTACAGTACGTAAGGTACTCTTTTATATAATAGGTATAGAATTATTTCAACATAAGTTACTAGTACGAAGGACGAAAACGGTAATTGGAATTAGATGCAATAGTCTATAGTGCGATAATATGCACAAAAGAACTGAAACCCTTATCTAAATGAACGGCCACCATTTTAAAAAATGTGTTTAAATATCCATATTATAATTATTTTTCAATTTAATTTCATTCTCTATATTGTACGCTAGTGTGCCGTAGACAGTACAATATACACTGCATAATGAATACGTTCGCATGGATAACTCAGTTCGTGAATAAAAACACTTATTGTTAATACTGTACTGTATTTTGATTAAACAAAAACCTAATGACAATTATCAAATTCAAAATTGCGATATTTCCTAGTTTACGTAAATGGATGAACTACTTTTCTTCCCTCCTATACCTAGTAAAGTGATTTGTTTGTATTTTACGCCAGAATCATCGAACTTCAATCATGGAAGGGGGTAGCAAACGGTGTTTCGGGCTCTGAACCATTAATCCAAAGGTATAGCCAGGTTAATATTAAAAATGTTAGTAAAATTAAAATGATGTCCCTGTATAATACAAAACAAGTTAATTAATTTAAGGCATAAACAATTCAACCAGTTGTGATATACAGAAATTGATAATACATATGATGCAAAGTACTTCAAATTACAAACACAAACAATTTATCAGTAGAGCTATGCAGATTACTATTCAATTTAAAGCATATACAATTCATCGGCCAAAATTATACAGACATATGCAATACAAAGAAAGCAGAATAATTTAATTTACAAGAATACTTTCATTAAGCTATACAAATTTGTGCAATTAATATCAAGTAGATTAATTCAATTTATAATCATAAACAATTCATCAGTTGAGCTATACAGACCACTATACAATTTACAGCATATACAATTCATCAACTGAGCTACACAGACTACTATACAATTTACAGCATATACAATTCATCAACTGAGCTATACAGACTACTATACAATTTACAGCATATACAATTCATCAACTGAGCTATACAGACTACTATACAATTTACAGCATATACAATTCATCAACTGAGCTATACAGACTACTATACAATTTACAGCATATACAATTCTTCAACTGAGCTATACAGACTACTATACAATTTACAGCATATACAATTCATCAACTGAGCTATACAGACTACTATACAATTTACAGCATATACAATTCTTCAACTGAGCTATACAGACTACTATACAATTTACAGCATATACAATTCATCAACTGAGCTATACAGACTACTATACAATTTACAGCATATACAATTCATCAACTGAGCTATACAGACTACCATTCTCTTCGGCAGCTAAGTATTACTGCTCAGGATCACCGAAAAGATCTTCGGGCCGCTACTGAAGTTGATGCAAACGACAAAACTGTGAGAAATAATTAATTAAAAAGGAGAAAAATTTGCTCTGGCACGGGGATCGAACCCGGGTCCTTGGATCTACGTACCAAGCGCTCTAACCATTGAGCTACGCCGAAGTTCAATCCATGGCATCGGATCGAATCCCACTCCTCCAGTGTTTTTCCCTTTTATTGGCCTGACTCCAAGTTCGACATGTATGTTGACATTTATATATAAAGTCAACTGCCATTATACAAGGAGCGCACTCATTTGAGTGACTTGGTGGTCGCGATTCCATATTAATATGCACTGTTGCTCGAAGAATCTACGTAAAGATATCTTTTTTTGATCCTACAGCAGCGGTGGCGAAAATGTAATCGTGCGCCGAGCCACTGTGTAACCTGCAACGTGCATAGCACCTATGGAGGGAGGCGGACACCCGAAGGGGAAGTGAAGCAACTGTTTGACTTATTAACGGATTTTCATTTTCCTAACGTCAAGCACTTAAATATAATTTTATACAGTACAAGGCTACAAACTAATGTTTCGTACGTGTAACGAAGAAAGAAATGAACAATATCACAACCTAAAATTAACTGTTTTCAGAATGTCTCTGCGACAAAGTTTCCAAATCAGGAATTATGTCACTTACTGTCAGTCGTAGTTGATCACTGTCTGCCAGTCGTGATCTAAATTTGGTTTTTAGTATTTTAATTGTTCAAAATAATTTTTCACAAACGTACTGTAAGTTATAGCGAATAAGGCTTCAGCAGAGCAAGCGAAAGAACGAAGCTTCGGATATTTATTTTTTGACAAAGATTTGAAAGTTCAACATTTGTCAAGTCCCTACATCTAGCTTTCATTTGACATAACATAGTAAATCAGTGAGTTCAAATTGAAGAGCTAACAGCATTATTCGTACATATGCTGAAAAAAGATTGATGTATAGAAGAGATGATGATGATGATGATGATGATAACAGCAATAACAACACTTAATCTTTTAATGTTTCATCAGTAACATGTAGTATAATGCCGTTTTATGTTCTACAACCGTTTTCCTCGTAATACTTGTGAATAAATCATACATTTAATATTCTCATCATATTGGCAGCAAAAAAAAAAAAAAAAATGCGTCCTCCCATCCTACTTGGAACTTTCGTACATGGTTTCGAGAGAGACATATGCCACTTGCAGGTCAGAGACAAATACAAATGGAACGGAGTTTGACTCTAGTGTGAGAGTGTGGGTGTTGGCGGAGGTTAGAAGCAAGCGAAATGCACAGCTATCACTGCGAGCCACAATGTCTCGCGAGTCACGTTCTCGCCACGGCTGTCCTACAGAATATGTGAATTTTCTCCTCTAATATTATTTGTTACCGTTCAGATAAGATCCAATTCATAACTAGAGCCCAGATGTTATGTAATATGAAAATAAGAAATGCATAGCTAAAATGGCAAAATATGTAGATAAATATGTAATTAATGAAAAATATGTAACTTAAAATCTAAGCTTTATTAAATGTATTTTTGCACACCGGTAAAATATTACAAGTGCATATGAGATTCAACCTCGGTTAATTATTGTTTGGAAACGCAATTAATAATTAAATATTTTTCCATATTTTCTGCGATCATTGCTTGTTTCGTCAACGGCAAACCATACACAGGAATCGTCAAGTTGAGCCCTAATCGTTTCCATTGTGTCAATATAGCAGGAGTTCAGATAATTTTTCCGGAGTGTTGATTCATCCAGAATATTGAAGTTGCAGTATTTGCATAGGAATGCTTGAAACTTTGCCACTCCAAGTTTATATCATGGCATGTTTGTAGCAACCAATTCCATGCACAAATCTTTATTAAATTCACAGGTAGAAGATGAAGAAGGTTCTAGCACCACTTGTGTAAGACGAACTTTTCTTTTCAATGGAGCACAATTTTTATTTGTCACATGAATTTCAGTTCTTAAATGCGTTTGTCACACACTTTGCACAAAAAGATTTTGCCGTCACCAGTAAAGTCATCGTCAATTCAAAACCAATCTTTTAACTTGGATGCGACTTGTGCCATACCAGTAGACTAGCTAGCTGCATCAACTGATGCCAGAACAGGCTTCTCAAGAAAACTGAAAGAATTGCTACTGCTTTCTTTAAGAGCAACTGATTAAGGGTGTTTGTGCCAAACGGTCATACCCACAGGGAAATTTTCTTCTATGTCCTTCACTGCGGTAGCAGTACAATGACCCACCCTTCCTATTTTACCGTTACTTCTTAAGGGATACACAAAATGTTAGCATGGCAAAGGAATGTCCATTTTTTTGACAGAATACATTATTATTTTCAATTATCAAATTATTTTTATGCATTAGAGACGAAGGGACAAGCTTTATAAACAATTTTCAAACGTATAACTTATGAATTAAGTCGATAGCAAACTTATATTATTTCAAAATATGCAATATCCTTCAAAATATGTAATATATGCCAAATATTTATTATGCACAAAAATATATAAAAATATGTAACTTTAAAATTCGAAATAATGATCCCTTTGGTGTAATTCGTAGACATTTTACATTCTGTTATAGCTACATATACAGGGTGTTAAAATATCCAATATTTTAGGAGGTGTTAGTATGCATCAAAACAAGAAATAAAGTCTAATTAACATGGGTCCTACAGCACATACTTTCTGAGATCTGAACACTTGTTAATAGGAGATGCTCAATGTGACGTCCATTCATGGCAATGCATTTCTCTGTCCTTCGGCTTAAGGAATCACTCAGTCTTTGAAATTGACCTGGTTGTTCTTGATAACCAAAAGTCTAGGGGATTTAGGTTTGGGGAACAACCAGGCCAAGGTTTGGGGCTCCCCAATAAATCCAGGCGTCCTGAAATGCCAGTGTCAGGTGTTCACGCTCATTGCGGAAAAATTGTGCTGGTGTGCCATCATGCATGAACCACATCTGTAGTCTTTGCTGACATGGCACATACTCCAACAAGGTAGGCAATACATTAATAAGAAAGTCCTGATAACGAGCCCCAGTTAACTTCTGTGGTAGCACGTATGGACCTTAATCTATCGTCAAAAACGCCTGCCCATACGTTGATTGAGAATGGGTGCTGATGCCTTATTTCTTCAACTGCATGGGAATTTTCATCAGCCCACACATGGTTATTACGAAAATTCACAACACCATCTCTGCTGAACCCTGTTGTATTGTATTGTACTATATTGTATTTATTAACATTCCATGGTATTCATACATTGCTTTAAAACTAGAATATGGAACAAGTCAAAAAACTTAATATTATTATAAAGTCTCAATTTATAGTCAGTCTAGATGAAATATATACAGACGAGATTTACAATAACACATAGTTTTAGCATCAATTTCATGAAGTGTTATTGAATATTATGAATTCACCTACAGAATAGAAGGCGTGAGAAATTAGGTACCTCTTTAATTTGGCCCTAAATAATTTTATGTTTTGAGCTTCATTTTTATATCGATAGGGAGGCTATTAAAAATTTTTACTGCCATATAACACATTCCTTTTTCATAGCACGATAGACATGCTGATGAAGTATGAAAGTCATTTTTTGACATGTATTTATGCTATGAACTGTTGAATTAGTTACAAAGTTTTCACGATTACATACGAGGAAGATTATTAATGAAAAGATATACTGACAAGCCATGGGTATTATTTGCAGTTTTTTTAAAATAGTCCTACAAGATTCCCTAAATTTTGGCATATCCGCAACCAGACTTTTCTTTTCAGTATTCCTTGCGACGTATCAGTATTCCATGCCAAGCGGTGTCAACTAGGGTATGATTATCTGGTAGTCTGCTGTATGGTAGGGTAGAAAAATGGATTGCCATAAATGGACGTCACATTGAGCACCTCCTATGAACAAGTGTTCAGATCTCAGAAAGTATGTCTTGTAAGACCCATATTTATTATACTTTTTTTTCTCGTTTTGATGCATACTATCACCTCCTAAAATATTGGATACTTTTCTTTAACACCCTGTATAGGAACAGAATATGTAATTACATAAAATCCGGGCTGTATTCATGATTGACAGTAAAAATAACCACAGTATTATTATGTTTCGTTCTCTATCATACAGAAATGGACTAGTCTCTTAATATTACAAAATAAATTGCACTTCTTCACTTTCTAACGCGTTAAAAAAGCTGGGAGTGGCACACCATGTGGTGATCTGAATCGATAAAGTGGAGGTTACATAGGCATACTATAATTATTTCAGAATCACTGTCGGAGCTTCCTTGAAGCTTGCTGCGGTGCTGCATCTACTTTCTTTACGTCCATCCAAGGTTATTGTACAAGTTCAGGCTGTCTCGTTGCTTTTATTTCATTGTAACGGGAATGCTAGTTGCACAGTCATTATAATTATTTTCCTGTCTGTTAACCATCGGAAATGCAT
Organism: Periplaneta americana; assembly: GCF_040183065.1. Classification (NCBI taxonomy): domain Eukaryota; kingdom Metazoa; phylum Arthropoda; class Insecta; order Blattodea; family Blattidae; genus Periplaneta; species Periplaneta americana. The sequence continues at coordinate 154,239,629 of NC_091128.1, read as the reverse complement.
ATAACTGTGTTGGCTGGCGGTGAATGGCTCCGTCTTGCCGTGCGAAACGTCTTTTTATTGTTTATTTTCTACACCTCTTACTCCTTCAAGCAATATTGTAATGCATGGTCTAGTAATTTAAAACCTAACACTAATAGTGAAAAAACTTGGACTGACGCTTATTATAATGCAAATTGCGGCTTATAATTAATAAAAAATGGTTCGATTTAAATTCACTTGTAAATAATAGAGATAAAAAATAGCTATCCCATTTTCTTTAAATAATAAAGATAATAAACCAATTTCATCTATACTACAAATTAAAATGCATAATTCTGATTGTTCCGATATAAATTGTAATTGTTCAGTTATTAATGAAGTTACTGAGGTTAAATAAAGAGTGAGGCAAAACATCCTCCCTAATTTAAAGTTTAAATAAAAAAAATATGGATCAAAATAAGGAAACTTTATTAATATGAATGGTATCTTAACAGAGGGAATTTTTCATTTTTGAATAACGTGTCTCTCAAGTAGTGTCCTTCACTATCAATGCATTGTTGAATGCGACTACGGAAATTCTGAATCCCTCTATCATTTCTTGAGGAATAAGGCCAATTTCTTCCTGTACTGCATTTCTTAGGTCTGGCAAAGTCCTCAGCCTTAAGTTGCCCCCATAAAAAAAATCGCAGGGTGCAAGGTCTGGTGATCGTGCTGGCCAGGGGACGTCGCCACGTGAAGAAATTAAGCGTCCGGGAAACATCTGAGCAGCGACAACGGAATTACCACTTACCAGAAACGATACCACAGCTTAAGCACATTCTTCACCCGTCCACGGCATAGTTGGAATTCGTTACAGATTAAAATTTGCACTAATTGAATGTCAATTCCGTGTATTCATATCCTATTCAATTCTTGTTGTTTTGAGCATGTCATTTGATATCGCTATGGCAACGCATGTAAACCTAAATTTCCCACTGTTTAGATACAATTCATATTAATACAGTTTCCTTATTTTGATCCATCTGTTTTTTATTTAAACTTTAAATTAGGGAGAATGTTTTGCCGCACTCTTTACTTAGGTATAATTATTGATAATCATTTAAAATGGAATAATCATATTCATTATATTTGTAATAAATTACGTAAAACATTATGTTACTTTGTTCTTCTGAGAAATATTTTGTCAATTGACTGTTTACGTATAATTTATTTAGCATTATTTCAATCTATATTTATGTATGGTACCGGTATTATAGGTTGGGGTGGAACTTATAAATCCAATCTTTATCCGTTAATTTTACTACAGAAAAAAGTATTAAAACTTTGTTTAAAAAAGCAGTAAGGTTACCCAACTGAATTGTTGTTTAAACGTTTCAAAGTTTTGAACATTAAATAAATGTATTAGTTTATTTTATTAAAATATTTTCATAGAAATTTTAATAACTTTGAAAGGTATATACATAAATACAGAACTAAAAATATGAATTCTCTGCGTTTGTCTGAACCAAAATGTAAAACCAATGTAGCTTTTTATCATAGCATGAGTCTAGGTCCCGGATTATGAAACCAATTTTATTCCAATAATATTTCAACCACGAATCCTCTCCAAATTAATAACAAAAATAAAAAAAAATTGTATTGGATTTATAGTTTGGGTTTAAACATATTAAACCCTATTTAATCTGTATTCACTCTCAATTTTAATTTTATTTTTGTCTGTATTGGAATTCCCTCCTGAGCACGAGTCTTACTCATTCAGGAGTGGGCTAATTTATATTTCATTGTATTTATTAATTTGTATTCATTTCAAACTTACTAGCAATAATAAATAAATTAATAGCAAACTGTAGTATTATTAAACTTTATCTTGTTGCAAATTAATAAAAAATTAACGAAAAGGCTAAACATGCTGATTGTCCAATAGTAGGTAATTTGAATAGGCCTACATGGCAAGAAAATAGTTTAACAGAAGACTGAATTTATTAATAATAATCATATAAGAATAGGGAATTTTATTTTTGTAACATGTAGCAAGAGATTATAAATTAAGTAAGGAATAAGACAATTTTATTCATGATCTTATTTGTAACATATTAGTGTCATTCATTCATTCATAGTGTTCTGCCCAAGGGCAGCTCTTTCATTGCAAACCCAGCGTTCTTCAATCTTCCCTATTTTCTGCCTTCCTCTTACAAAAGATGTGCTTATACAAATTTTGGCCACTCGACCGCAATTATGAGGATCGTAAAAAATAGTTCGCCAGGGGCTGTTAATAGAAAGAAAACACGATTTCATTGGTAAAATTTACTGGAACAGACACAGCAATTGTTGGGCTTTTTTTCAACATATTCCCACTGGAATTGAAACATTTGTCATATTATCATGGGATTGACAGAGAGGTGCAAACGGCTGTCAAACGCTGGTTCCGATCCTAGGAGGCTGACTTCTAAGACACAAGGATACAAAAATTGATCCAATGGTAGGACAATTGTCTCAATTCCAGTGGGGTTTATGTTGACAAATAGCGCAACAAATGCTGTATCTCTTTCAATAAATCTTTCCATACAATTGTATTTTTATCTATAAACGGCCTCAGGGAAAATCACTTTCTGGTCGGTCTGGTAACTGCGGTCGAGTGGTCAAAATTTGTATAAGCACTTCTTTTGACATTATTAATTAGTCTCCGTATGTGATCCATATATCTTAATGTCGTCTATCATCTGATATCTTCTTCTTCCCCGAACTCTTCTCTCGTTCACCATTCCTTTCAGTGCATCCTTCAGAAGGCAGTTTCTTCTCAGCCTATGACCCAACCAATTCCTTTTCCTCTTCCTGATCAGTTTCAGCTTCATTCTTTCTTCACCCGCTCTTTCCAACACAGCTTCATTTCTTATTCTTTCTGTCCATTTCACACGCTCCATCCTTCTCAATATCCAAATTTCAAATGCTTCTAGTACTTTCTCTTCACTTCGTCGTAATGTCCATGTTTCTGCCCCATACAATGCCACACTAACACAAAGCACTTCACTAGTCTCTTTCTTAGTTCTTTCTCCAGAGGTCCGCAGAAGATGCTTCTTTTTCTATTGAAAGCTTCCTTTGCCATTGCTATCCTCCTTTTGACTTCTTAATAGCATCTTAAAAGTATTTATTTCAGTCACTGACTTCACAGCATATGTTTAAGGTGCTACACCTTTACATTACATATTTAAAAGACGTATAAACGTTTTCGTTGGTCTACGCCAACATTATCAGATACGAAGTACATTTCAGCAATATCAATGCTCTCTACATAATATCTATCGTATCTGATGATGTTGGCGTAGACCAACGAAAACGTTTATACGTCTTTTAAATAAGTAATGTAAAGGTGTAGCACCTTAAACATATGCTGTGAAGTCAGTGACTGAAATAAATACTTTTAAGATACAATATAGACTTCTCTGAAAATCAAAAATGAATTGCAAAATATTCTTAATATCAGCTAATGTTTCTGCTTATAGTACATCTCAAGTATTGAAGCTGTCCACTTGCTCTACTGCCTCACTTAGAATTCACAAGTTTACCTTCTTCATTTTTCTTCCTATGACCATGGTCTTCGTCTTGTTGGGATTTATCTTCATTCCATACTGCTGTCATTTAGTTCCAGTAGCATATCCCTTAGTATCATCTCTTCTGCTAACAACGCTGTATCATCAGCAAATCTTGTGCACTTTATTCTTCTTCCTCCTACTATCACTCCTTCCATTTTCTGAAAATATCTCTTCACTAAATCCTTGACGTAGATGTTGAACAGGGTAGGTGATAAAGGGCATCCCGATGTACTCCTCTCCCTATTTCAATTCCTTCTGGCATTTCTTCTCCCATCCTGACTTTAATTCATCGTTTCATATAAAGATTACTGAACAGCCTCCTCTCTTGCCAGTTCACGCCTATTTTCTTTAGGATCCCCATCATTTTATTCCAATCCACTCTGTCAAACGCTTTTTCTTAGTCCACAAATATATATGCACTTCTTTATTCTTTTCTAGTATCTTTCACCGATTGTTCGTAGCAGTCCAATTGCATCTCTGATATAATTTTCTTTCCTGAAATCAAACTGCTCTTCTCCCAACTGTTGTTCCATCTTAGAATATAAACGTCGATTCAGTATTCGCAGAAGAACCTTCGCCGAGTGTGGTATCAGGCTGATAGTCCTGGCATTATTTTTCTTCGGTATTGAAAGCAACACTGTCTCCGTAAAATCTTCAGGCCATTCGCCTTTATCCTATATTTCGTTGCATAATGATAGAATTGGTGTAATTCCATCTACGAAAGGAAGAAAGGATAATCAATGTATAGACCTAAAGTGAGAAATAAATATAATTATACTAGTGGCTTAAACTATGTTGATTAGACGTTGAAATAAAATTTTTTCAGATTTGTTTTCAATGAAGAATACCAATAATTTTGAAAGTTATTTGCTTCCATAATAATGAAACATACTCCCTCTGAATGGTTTTTATGCCAAATACTTTTTCTTAAACCTATGTATCCTATGTATCTTGAGTTTCAATGCGAAAACGCAAGTAACAATGTCAGGGTGATCAGTGGGTTTTTCACGTGGGAGTGAAGCAATAGCTATTTCAGGTCATTGTGAATTGTAAAAGTCAGGTTTGCTATGCTTTCGAACAATAGACATAGCATTTTGGTATAGTTGCTGCATGTAGAGCTTGAAATGTAGAGGGTAAAATCATTTTATCCTGCTAAGAGATCTTGCTGAAATGATCGAGAGACTCTAAAATCTTGTAGGCTTCTTATTTTATCAGTAAGTAATACCTTTTGGTCTTTCCTCAGGAACTGTAATTTTTGCGCTCTCTCGAGCCAATACTGAAGAGAATGACGCATGTATCTACACCTCACCGCTATTAAGTATATGAAAAAGACTCAACCCCACTTGATTAATAACTATAAAAATATTTGATTTTTAATAACAATATTATTATCTTACGTAAGTTTTGTAGTTTCATATATATATATATATATATATATATATATATATATATATAATAGCCGCCACTCAGTAAATTATAGAAATGAAGATCTAATTTAAGATATTTTCTTCATATACTTACATAACCCCAAAACGTTTCACTTTCATATCATCAGTATAGCTTTAGTATGTATAATTAATGAAAAATAGTCACATCATGGCATTAACTATAATGAAATTCCATTGGTAATGGTAATAATGTAATCAAACCACCTCAAATTTTGTACATTTCAATATCCAATACACAACTGTACTCAGAAAATTACACACCGCAGAATCAGACCTGTAAATTACTTTTAGTGAGTGTTCAAGTTTTTAATAAACAATTGAATTTTAACTCTAAATATGTCAGCAATCCTGCAGGTCATGGGCTTCGTGTAATAGCTATTGTTTATTGTAGTATGTGTTTTGTTTTATTCTGAAATCACGGCCGTGCTGAAATGCAATTAGTTCTGAAAACTGAAGAAAGATGGATTTTTGAAAATAGGAAAATAATGTAGGAAAATTGATATTTCACTGAAAACTACTATTTTTCTGAAAAAAACTTTGGGTTCTAAGCTTCAAAATGAGGTGTCATTTATTAAAATCCGTTCAGCCGTTTTCCCGTAATTTCCATTATCAGTTCAAATTATATATATATATATATATATATATATATATATATATATATATATATAGGCCTATATATATATATTCATGTAATTTTTTATTGTCGATCATATTCAGTCAAGATATTATGGAACGCATAAGAAACGCGAACCTCTTCTCAGCCACATTATACGTTTGGGAATTTACTTGGTACAGGCCACTCCTTATCTCGTGCAACCAACTTATGTGAAAGGGGAAGAGGAAAGTGGCCTTGGGATCTTCCCTACCTCGCTATGCTTCCACCTGCAGCCTGAAAGCAAACTAACAACCACCATAACGTTCTTGCCATGAACTACGGCGCACGCATGCACTTTATTTCACGAGGTAATGAATGGCCTTGTACACGTGACTTAACAGTAAATATAATCGCTTCATAGCAGGTGGTCCATATATAGGTCAAACAGAAAGATACGTCTTCTTGCAAAAAAAAAAAAAAAAAAAGAAAAAAAGATCGGGACTTTTACTTTGCTGATTTCATACAATTTGTGATGGACGAAATTGCCTCCCTTCTCACTCCACGATTTGTATATTATCGATTTATCATTGCGCCAATCCTAAATATCCTATGTATTCCATAGTAGTATATAAAGGGATACATAGCAGAAGTGCCTCTGGTTAAGGTTCTGGCTGATATGTATAGCCCAGCCATCGTCAACTGGCCTGTATTCTAGTTCGGAGCGCCGAGACGCTGGCTAAGGATGTAGTAGTGTGCAGTGTGTCGAGCCAAGCCATCACAGAAGCCAACTTTCTGATCATAATTTACAAAGTCTTCTTCGATTGTGTTCTACACGTGCATTGACATCTAACATTGTCCAGTTAGTGAGGGAAAAACGAATTAAAAATCCAGGAAAACCAATGCTAATGATTAGCGAAAATAATTTTTTTTAATCATTTGTTATTTACATTGTAATAAAATAATTTAGAACTACTTCAGTCTTGTAACAGAAATGATAATATGTTTCATATGTTATACATAATAACAAATAATTGGTTTTGTGATATATAGTATTTAGTATTAGTATTTAGTATTTATTTATTTAACCTGGTAGAGATAAGGCCGTCAGGCCTTCTCTACCCCTCTACCAGGGGATTACAACTATAACATGAACAATAAGACTACAATTAATATTAAATTTATAATTATAATTACAATACAAATTAAAGTACGACAAGAATAGTCTACCTGATTAATGAAAGCTAGACATTTTATCATAGAAGTTAAGAACAAAGAATATTTTTGTATTTACTGAATTACAAATTAAACCTACAATAACAAAATTCTATAGTGATGAAATTACCGGATATTGAAATATTTTGTGATAGATTAAGAGAACTATTTACAAGAAACCATGTCTGAACGAGTCTCAATTACTGACCAAGTGCCTAGGAAGTTTGCGTTTGAATTGAATTTTATTTCGACAGTCCCTGATGCTAGCAGGTAGCGAATTCCAGAGTCTTGGCAGGGCTATTGTGAAAGAGGATAGTGTCAGATTAAAAAATGGATAATTAATTTTACTTTATTGACGACACTTGAACAAAGGAATAGGGTGACATGATTTAAATACTACCAATAGATTCGATTTTTTAAATATTTTGTAACAGCGAAAATGCATTACAAGTCTGTAAATTCTCAATTACTTTAATATAATATTAAAAAAAATATATTTACTTTCAAAACCATTACAATACATAACGGAAAAATACAACTCGCTTCTTGTCTTAAACTGAAAAGTGGTTTACTTATTACACAGTTCCTCTTAAAATAAATTAAGTACAGTAAAACCTGTTCAAGACGGAAGTGACATGGTCCTATTTTTTTCCGTTGTGGACAGGTTTCCGTATTATTCAGGCGTGTAATTAAAATGGAATATTGTATCATTCGTATACAAGAAAAACAAAATGACATGCCGCAAACTCCAAGGAGCACAAAATATTCCGTTTAACACTATTTATATTAAATCTGCTTTCTGTCGCTTATTCCTTGGTGAATCATCTTGATTAATATCTCATTTTTTGTATAATGTTATCGTAACTCACTCATTAAACAGTACTAAAGTTAATAATCTCATTCAATTTAATATCTGACACTACCTATATTATAATACTGTATGCCTATTATATATCGCTGCACATTATTAATTAATTGGACTAGGAGCCATCTATTAGAAGCCTTGAATTCTGGTTTATCTAATTTCTTCCCTAGTTGCAGAATAGATCCAGAAATTGACATGTTCTTTAAAAGATCATGAAGACCCCACACCCACAACAGTTCATTTGTTGCTTTTATTTCACCAATATTGGCCACAAGCCACTCACTCATTATGATCTTTTTTTTTTCAAAGTGTCACACCTTCTTGGCTTAAAAATCGATAATGTGTTAAATTGGAAAAATCATATTAAAGAAATTACCCCCAAACTAAATTCAGCTTGTTTTGCTATTAGATCTATGCAAAAGATAGTAAATATCAATACCTTAAAAACAATATACTTTGCATACTTCCACTCGGTAATGAGTTTTGGAATAATATTCTGGGGAAATTCCACAGATAGTAACAATATATTTCTATTACAAAAAAAGAGTAATTAGAATAATAGTAGGTACGAAATCTAGGGAGTCGTGTAGTACTATTTAAAAAAAACTACAAATAATGCCCATGGCTTGTCAGTATATCTTTTCATTAATAGTCTTCCTCGTATGTAATCGTGAAAACTTTGTAACTAATTCAACAGTTCATAGCATAAATACACGTCAAAAAAATGACTTTCATACTCCATCGGCAAGTCTATCGTGCTATCAAAAAGGAGTGCGTTACATGGCAGTAAAAGTTTTTAATAGCGTCCCTATCGATATAAAAAATGAAACTCAAAACATAAAATTATTTAGGGCCAAATTAAAGAAGTACCTAATTTCTCACGCCTTCTATTCTGTAGGTGAATTCATGACATTCAATAACACTTCATGAAATTGATACTAAAACTATGTGTTGTACTAGTAGACTATATTGTAAATCTCGTCTGTATATATTTCATCTAGACTGTGACTATAAATTAAGATTTTATAATAGTATTAAGTTGTTTGACTTGTTCCATATTCTAGCTGTAAGCATGTATGAATACCATGGAATGTTAATAAATACAATACAATACAATACAATACCTGAGTTTTCCACAACTGTACTTCAATATTACTTCACATAGGCGTTGTTTCTAATTTTCCTTTAACTCCATAACTTTTGCTTCATCACTTAATGTTAATGCCACATTTTACGCAACTTTTTTTTTTATCAGGAAATCACTATACTTGCGCTCTGTCTAGGTACGACAGTATACGGGTGTGAAGCATTGAAAACCTTTGAAGGGACTCTTCTGCCTAGTCAACAGGGGAATAAAATTTATATATTCCTTGAAATTACACGCTGTTTCAAAATATAGTTTACATTAAAGCAGTGTGCCCAAAATATTATTTCCATTTTGAACAGTACCAGGCAGTTTCCGTTTCCGCGTTGGGCAGTTTCCGTTTTATTCAGAATAAATTATACATAATACATACGAATTTCGCCGGGATCAATAAATTGTTTCGAAATAGACAGGATTCCTGATTATTCAGGTTCCGATTTGAACAGGTTTCACTGTACATGCTTCTTCCGTGCCTATTATAATTATTAGAGACTGATTAAAAGGGTTGAACAAGTGAACGGACGCCACTGCCATCACCTGATTCCTTCCCCCCACCTCCTGCTGCACAGCTGATTTCTAAGGGATAGAACTGAGCTAGCGAGCAAACTGTGCCTGCACCATAGTGCACTGAGGTGACGGCTCCTGGAATAGCCTATCTATTATCAGGCAGTACATCTCACTTGACGATATGTGTCAGAGGAAGAACAATTGTCTATATGTATCTGAAGTCTGTTTAGTGTAATATGTAGCTAATCAACTATGAATGCAATGGAGGAGGGAAGAAAGTGGCCAACCTACTCCATTATCTCCTGGCGTAGTTGCCTTATGAGTGGTAACTTTTTGGTGTCTTACTGAGATTCAGATGTGTCTTCGGACAGTTGACTAAACAACATTTGTTTAATACTTTCATCTTCGACGTGCGAGGAATGTTTCCCTAAAATTTTGTTTGTTACATCTTGTGTATTTTTTGGACGATCATGTTTTTTCCCTTCTTACCATTGTTATTTACACGCTTCGTAAGTTGACAATAGCGCACGTTCTGGATGCTATGCAAACAAAAGAAATCACAATGCTGTTGTAACTGCTACGCAGTAGTGCGCTGTAAATAAAAAATGCCTACATATTGCCGCCTTAGCAACGACGTTCATAACTTTCTGATAGGGAAAATTTTTACTTATCAAACATATTTATGGAATATTCAAAATTAAAAAAATGTTTATTTGGCCATTATTCAGTCTATCATTCAATATGGTATAATTGTTTGGGGTGGAAGTACAAAAATTAATCTTAGTCCGTTAAATTTACTACAAAAACGAATAATTAAAATTTGTTTGAAGAAACGTTTCGATTATCCAACTAAATTAATTTATTCTGAATTTAATGTATTTAATATTGAACAAATTTATAAGTATACGCTGTTAAAATTTTATCATAAAAATCGTAATAAGTTTGTATTACAGACACATAATTATGACACAAGACGAATTTTTTTTTTTTAATAATAATAATAATAATATTTATTAATACTATACACTTGAGCTACATTAGGCATTGCAGCCCGAAAGAGCAGAAGCTCGTGCTCGGGCGCAGTTGAGATCAGTTATATAAAATATATCACAAAATTACGAGAGTTCATTGAGCACAATAACATTAATAAATGGTAAAATACATACAGCATGTAATAACAGGGTCTATATACAAATAGAAAATACAGAAGTACATGAATATTAGAGTAACAATTTTAACTCAATTAGCTTAAACAATTAAATAATTAATCTGATTTGTTTCTTAAATCTATGTGTGTTAAGTGTACTTAGCTCAGGGTAAGCTCTAATTAATGTATTATATATTTTGGGTCCAAAATTTCTGCTGTGTTTTAATCCAGCAGTTGTGTGGCATTTGGGAGTATTTAGAAAGAAACTGTAGTTTTGTCTCGTCTGGTATTCATGAGGATCATATTTAAATTTATTGTGGTTTTTATGGAAGTAAATCAGCAATTTTTGTTTATAAATTTGTTCTAGATTTGATACGCCAAATTCCTGAAAAATTAATTTTGTTGGGTAATCAAAAGGTTTATATAGACAAATTTTGATAATTCTTTTTTGGAGCAGATTTAAAGGACGGAGAGTCGATTTTGCCATTCCTCCCCAACCTAATTCAACATTAGTAGAACCTAAATGTCTCACATCTGCTGGTCTAAAGCATAGCATTAATTTTGGCCTTCGGTTGTACAATGCTTTAACTAAATTACACCCAGAATTTCTAACATGTAACCCACTAACATATAACAAGAAAATTAGAAACGTGTTAATATCTTCAATTTGATAAATAAATTTATAGCCTATGTGTATGAATTAATCAACCTATATTATATTTGTATTCTATAATTTATATATAGTCCTACTTTTCACGTGCGATATTATTCTTCTCTAGTGTTAATATTATATTATTTGTAATTCCATTGCCGCTGTAATTTAAATTTTAGTTCCTATTTTATTTTACTTATTTATTTTTATTATTTTTTTTATTTTCTAGATTTCTCTTGTATTAATATTGTATTATATAATTTCTGTAACTGTAATTTTAATTCTATTTCCTATTTTATTATATTTTATTTTATATTCTCTTATAGGCCTATTAATATTATATCTGAACTGCCACCGAATACGAGCGCTGCTCATTCGGTCTCAAATTTTGTTAATACTACTGTATCTCCTGTTTTATATTGTTTGTATTATTTTATTTCTATTTCTCTTCTTTGTTTGTAATTATATTCTTTATTCTGTATATTTAAATTTAAATAAATAAATAAAGATATTTATTTAAATGACCATCGTTCAAACAAAAATGTGCGGTACATATGCGTTAAGTGCTTAACAGAATCTCGAAAACTGAACGAATTCGGATCCGCCTGGTTTTTTTCAAACTGTTTCCTCAATTGAATGGTGAATTTGCAAAACGACTTAGGTCCACATTTTGGGGGTTTTGAGTTGAGAGCATGATTATGTTCTTGTGTGTAAGGGGCACCGTTTAGTAATAGAATGACTCTAATCTAGTTTTTATTAGCAGCAGAATATTTGGTTAAGGGGTAAAACGCCTTTACTCGTGGACTTATATTGTTTTTCCTGTCAAGTACTGAAGAAACTTACATAATATGTAATTTTAATCATACACTCAGCTGAGAAATTGTTTTTTGTCTGTTGTCATTGGTAATTCTTTTCGAACTTATCTCACGTTTACCATTCCTTCCTGTGCATTCTTCAGTACGCAGTTCCTATTCAGCCAGTGACACAACCAATTCCCTTTCTAATTCTTGATCATTTTCAGCATCATTCTTTCTCCACACTTTCCATCACCGTGGTTTATCCCCGATCAATGAAACCAAAATTCAAGATATTCGTAAAATGCTTAAGGGAAGTGGGTAATGATGTCCTGTTCGATTAAAACATTTCAGTAGAAAAGTTTAGTTTAATATTTCCAGGCTTTTAGTGCTCAGAGTGGAATAGAAATTCCCATGCTTATACAATCAATCATTCTGAATTCAGTGATATAAAAACAACTAATTAGTTTCGTATCCAAGTGCAAAAGAAAGATCCTAACTGATAACCTGTTTTCCCACTTTGCTAAGTGTACCTCATTCTTCAGGTGCACATTACATGCTACAATCTTCACTCACATACTTTGTATTTTTTTAAGTTATCTAGTAATGTATATTGTAAATTCTGAAGCAAAATTTAGTTAAATATTTCACCCCTAGTAAAACAGAAAAAATAGTGAACTTTGTTTAATACTTTTTGCAATTTTTTTCAATGCATATATATATATATATATATATATATATATATATATATATATATATATATATATATATATTTCTCGTGTTATCTGTGCGATATTCTTAAACCCATAGGTCTACTATGTAGAACATAGGCTGAAGAAAACAGTGTAAAAATACCATGTAAATTGATTGAGTATTTTCAGAGAAAAATGCACCCAGTTAGAAAATTTTCAACTTATTGAAAACTGCAGTTAAAAAAAGAAGAATGTAGGAAGTACATGCACCTCTAAATTTAAAGAGGCCACTTAAAGAACTTATCTGCAGAAATACCCCACACAATATTTATATTGTTTTAAAAAGCAAGTTCTTTACTTGTTTTTAAACACAACACAAAAAGTCGGGGTTTTGACCCCTAATCACTACCTGGTTCCCTTAAGTACATTCGTGATGAAGATGTGCATACATTTTACGAAAACATTATAGCATGAGAGACAACAAAGAATTGAAAGATGAAACTAAGCTGTGGTCTCGTTATAACACTCCTATGAGTTGTCTATGCTCTTGTGATTAACAAATTGTTCAAAATAATGTTGTTCGACAATTGCAATAAGGTTATTTTATGATTTTGGTATAAATACATTTAGTTAACATGTTTATGTGTCAGTAACCTAATAATTATAATGCTGGATTTAAGTTAATTTGCAGAAAAACTTAAATCCTGAAGATAATTATTTTTGTGCGAGATCGTGCGTATTTGCTTGGGTTCCGCACAAAACCAATCCGCGGAAAGTCTAAAATTCCACATTCAGTATTCCCAACCTAACACACACAACAATTTCCCTCTTCTTACCGCTTAAGTGACATATTGATTTTACTGCTTTAGGCTTTTAACATATTATTTTTAGAGACGTTCAATATAGTAATAATTATAAATTGGAAACTTACCACTGCAATTTCACCTGAATTGCACTGTTAATTATTGTTTTTAAATATTTGCAAAAATTAAGTAAACTCTACAACTCCTCTAAAGTTACTGCATTCGTGATGCAAGTAACATTAAGGAAGCCGTGAAAAAATCAACAAGATTCCAGACTCATCATAGACTGGGGGGGGGGGGAAGACAGACGTATATCACGGCCTGCTGGAGTATAGTAAACACAGAAAATATTTTAAAGTAACAATGTTGAAGATATATATTTTTGTTTTGCAAATTTACCGTCATTGAACAGAAACCAAGATGGAGATTTAATTGCAACTAATTAGAAATTCGTCTTTCAGGTATGTAATAAGCGATATTCGCACAAAATAATGTACGATACACGAGCGGTATGTTTTCTTTCAATTCTCGGAAATTAAAAAAGCTCAACTACGTTTCGCTTTTTCAAACTTTTCCTCGAACATGAAAACTTCAACATACCGCTCTTGTAACGCATATTACTATTTTTACGACCTGAAGAAGAATACAAAAGTATGAATTCTTATAATAAAACTATTTCTCTTACATATAAAACATTATATTGTAACAATACATGGTTCAGCGAGGCTAAAAACAGTTTTCTTTAATTTTCTCAAAACTACTTCTAGGGACTTAAGTCGTTTTGTAAATTCACCATTCACTTCTCTTATAATACACTTACCACACTTGTGTCGCAATATACTATTGTAGCATTGGTATGACTAGATAGAAAAAATAGGGTTGGAAGTAAATCCCGAAAAGACTAAGTATATGATTATGTCTCGTGACCAGAATATTGTACGAAATGGAAATATAAAAATTGGAGGTTTATCCTTCGAAGAGGTGGAAAAATTAAAATTCTTGGAGCAACAGTAACAAATATAAATGACACTCAGGAGGAAATTAAACGCAGACTAAATATGGGAAGTGCCTGTTATTATTCGGTTGAGAAGCTATTGTCATCTAGTCTGCTGTCAAAAAATCTGAAAGTTAGTATTTATAAAACAGTTATATTACCGGTTGTTCTATATGGTTGTGACGCTTGGACTCTCACTTTGAGAGAGGAACAGAGATTAAGGGTGTCTGAGAATAAGGTTCTTAGGAAAATATTTGGGGCTAAGCGGGATGAAGTTACAGGAGAATGGAGAAAGTTACACAACGCAGAGCTGCACGCATTGTATTCTTCACCTGACATAATTAGGAACATTAAATCCAGACGCTTGAGATGGGTAGGGCATGTAGCACGTATGGGCGAATCCAGAAATGCATATAGAGTGTTAGTTGGGAGGCCGGCGGGAAAAAGACCTTTGGGGAGGCCGAGACGTAGATGGGAGGATAATATTAAAATGGATTTGAGGGAGGTGGGATATGATGGTAGAGAATGGATTAATCTTGCTCAGGATAGGGATCAATGGCGGGCTTATGTGAGGGCGGCAATGAACCTCCGGGTTCCTTAAAAGCCAATAAATAAGATAGAAAAAAATAATGTAATAAATGCATTATTTAGCTTCTGTGACATATTTCCAAAAGAATCAGTAACAGTAGTAGGCCAGATAGTCAATATACAAACGGACGTGCTATCCATGACCGTGACGCTCATTTTCAATTGCAGATGTTCCTTCTCATACGAGCGTCATACAATTCCCATGTAATGTGTGTGTAATTCCAATTTTTAATTAGGTGATTTGCTTGATACTAACTCTGCACCAAGTACCTCGCATATTAACTGAATTTGCAGGATTCTGCCTCTCACCCATCAACGGAAAGCCAATTAAGAACCAGTGCACGTTCTGACAGGCAAATTTAATGCACTACGGACAGATCTGTCCTATCAGGTCACTGAAACAGAATATGTAAACGTTACGAAAACAGCGACAGCTTCACGCGTGTAGGACTATAAAGCTGCAAAGACTACATTAAATAAAATGGTTAATTTAAATCACATACATTTGTCATTATAGAAATGGTTGGTAAATAAATCGATATATACAAATCATGAAGTAAAGACAACTTGGATGAAAATCGCATATGCTATTCACAAGCCAAGAAGATGTAAAATTGACACACTGTAAAAATACAACGAAAGTTAGAAACTTCGATGTTATTAAAATAATCGCTATGGAATTTCCATTCCTAAAAAAAAAAAAAAAGTTTGAATAGAAATTGTTTGAAATATACAGAGGGTAAGGGATATAAGTGCCGTCCTTTTCACAATCGTCGGAGACGGTCTACAGCAGTCACGTCAATTGATGCCCATAGGAGCATGCGCGCGCTTTAGAGCTCAGGAGAGCCTGAGCGCTTTACAGCGGAAAGGAAAGAGACAGTCGAAAAAGGTAGTACAGGGACATCACTTTATTTTTACCAACATTTTTAACATTAACCTGGCTATACTCGGAAACACTGTTGCCCCCTTCCATTACAGGAGTTTGGTGTTGCTAGTGCAATATGTAAACAAATCATATTAGTAGGTATAGGAGGAGAGAAAAGTAGTGTATCTATTTATGTTGTAGGGAAATGCGATATTACGATTTTCAGTTTGATGATCACTTTTACGGAATTTATCAAAATACAGTAGAGTAGTAACATTTTTTTTTTTTTCAAAAACTCAACTTTTCAGGCGGCTATGTTCGTTATGTAATGTCCACTTTATTTAGCATATTAATTATTGGTGTTAACATACAATATAGAGAGTGCATTTAAATTAAGGGGGTCATAAGTAAAGGCCTATAAGTGCACTTAAGGTACTTTTGAGAAAATGGGGTTTACATATTTAAGCTTTCGTAAAATCGGTGAAATTTTTATTTAAATTTTAATGTGTGATACGATTAAAATATCCCTTTGCCACTAAAATTTTAGACACTTTAGCTTACACTGGATGCACTTAACTCATGTTATTACAAATGTCACTAGCATTCCTTTGCTTCTAGCCACCTCAATTCAAAATAAGCTAATCTGAATTTTTAAACAATTTGCTGAAAATGGTTGCCGTTCATTACAATGCAGGCTTCAATTTTTACGCATATTATTAAAACATTTTGAAGCATATTCTCTGAAATTGAATTTATCGTTTCTTGAATATAATTTTTTAGTACGATATTATTAATATAGGTTCTTTCTTCTATAGAAAACGCAACCATATTTCTGAAACACACTATACACTGCAGTGTTAACTTCACTGCTTGAAGACTTCGAATGCAACAGCGGCCGTAAGTTTGTGTGTCTGACGGGAGCAAGGACATTAGTGAAGGGGTGGGAGTGAAGTACATTCAGAAATGCAGGTACAATAAAAATGCAAGTAAAAACAAAATGATGTCCCTGTATATGCCGCTTGGTCGAGCTATATACAGGGATGGCCAGCACTGATTCAATAAATAAAGCGAAGAGAACTTATTAAAACTGTGTCCATGTTAATTTTTAGATTTGTCTGAGAAGTATAAGTGCATTTACATATTTATGCAATAGATTACGTAACACAATT
The DNA here is from genome assembly GCF_040183065.1 of Periplaneta americana. Classification (NCBI taxonomy): domain Eukaryota; kingdom Metazoa; phylum Arthropoda; class Insecta; order Blattodea; family Blattidae; genus Periplaneta; species Periplaneta americana. Next base: position 154,222,585 of record NC_091128.1, on the reverse strand, counting down.
TATATCTTTGTTATACTTCGGTCATATTTACCAATTAATATTTTACGTCTCATTTATTTAGCTTTATTTCAATCCATTCTCCAGTATGGAATTTTAGGGTGGGGAAATGCTTGTAATGCTAATCTCACTCCACTAATACTTATTCAGAAAAGAATCATTAAAATATGCCTTAATAAACCAATTGATTACTCATCCGAGCTTTTGTTTACTGATTTTAATGTTTTGAAAATTAAACAGATTTATTATATTGCCTTATTAATCTTCATACATAAAAACCGTAATAAATTCAAATTGTATCATCATACATATGGAACTAAAAGATCCGATTTTATACGACTAGAGGAACCAAAGAGTTTTACAAGCACAGGTCTGAGCCATGGTACCTACTTTGGTCCAAGGTTATACAATAAAATAATTGATAAATACCCAAATTTGGAACATTTTAGTATCAGGAATTTCAAAAATAGCGTTAGGAATTTAATTTTTAAAGAATATATATTGATTTAATATGTATATGTATTTGTATGACTTAAATTGTTAAAATTGAAATTGTACTTTTAAATTTAATTTATTCCTGTAATTTTTTTTCTTGACCCAGTTTGTGTCAAAAAATTATCTTTGTGTTTAGATATCTCCCTGAGCACGAGTTTTTTACTCCTTCAGGGAAGAACTAAGATTTTATTTCTGTCAATGTTATTTTATTAACAATAAACAATATTAAACAATATATTATAAGAAGAATGTAAGTTTTAATTTTATGCCCATTTTTTCACAAGTTTGAATTTTTATTCAAAAGAAATATTTCCTCAACTTTTTTTTATAGAAAAGTGAAATTTTCAGGTATAGGCCTATTTATGTAGTAGCCTTACAGAATGTTTTCGTGAATCTAATATACCGTAAATACGTATTACTGAAGATAGTGTATTGAAAATTTTGAAAATATTGGCATGGAAATTGTTTGTAAGGAAATGAATTAACAAAGCAACTACTGTTACATCATAAGCAAAAGATACGTGCCCATGTGTTGTAAAAATATCAGTTTTATAGCTTCAGCACATTTCAAGAAAATAATTTAATATTGTGATGACAGGAAGTTGCTCACCAATATCACCTTAAAAGCATAATGCGATAAGAGTTTTGTTATGTAATATTAGTTACACTTAAAACATATACAGCACCTAGGTGACTTTACTTTGTACTGCAATATTGTTTTGATTAGTTTATTGATTACTTTTATAAGGCTAAAGGTACCATCAATATCAATTCTAACTTATCATGTCATACTCAATCTTTTTTTTTGGGGGGGGGGGGAATCACTTTCTTTATGAATGATGTGTTTCATCCATTTAATACAGTATAGTTGTACTACTATGGAATTTATGTGAATATTCCTTCTTAACTCTTTACTATTATTTGCCGTGGGACTGAAGCCGGATGGTCTATGGCGAGTCCTTGGCACCAACCCCTTTGATTAGATTGCCTGGTTGGGTTTTTCCGAGGTTTTCCCCAAACCAAAAGGCAAATGCCGGGTAATATTTTGGCGAATCCTCGGACCTCACCTCATCTCACTACATCTCGCCAAAATATTGTAAAAAATATTGTAAAATATTGTAAAAAATTGCACAAGATTGTAAAAATTGTAGAAAATTACTAAATTGTGAAACTATAAAAATTTGTAAAAATTGTAATTGTAATATTGTAAACTTTTGACTTGTTCCACATCTTAAAGCTTCATTGCTCATGTAAGATCTATGGAATAAAATGAATGAATGAATGAATGAATGAATTATGCTATTAACATGTTACAAATTTATTTTTTCAGTCGTTGACTTTATTACTTTATATATTTTGTTAGGTGTTAACCTTTACATAATAAGTTGTGTGATGTATGAACGTTTTCGTTGAGCATTTCAACATCATCAGATACAAACTGTCATTTTACAATATCAGTACTCTCAGTGTTATCTACACAATCTACACATACAATACATGTTTACTATCATATGCAAATGCTGGGTAACTTTCGGTGCTGGACCCCGGACTCATTTCACCGGCATTATCACCTTCATATCATTCAGACGCTAAATAACCTAGATGTTGATACAGCGTCGTAAAATAACCCAATAAAAAAAAATATACTGTGTACTTGTAAACCATAAAGTTCTATTAATGAGATTGAAAGTTTATATTTGCTGTTCGTTTTATGTAAACAACGGTCCGCCCCTGCATTAGACCAGAGCATCTGTTTTGTACCGGCATGTCTGTATCCGCTTCAGGTGTACCGTGTACTTGTAAACTCCCTCCTCCTCATCCTGCAACGTTGCCAAACGCCTAATATTGTAAACTTTAATAATTAGTTAAATATTGGAATTAGAAAAAAATTGTGAGGGCATTTTTTCTTCCTTATGACATGAACAATCATCAGTTAAAATAATAATAGCACTTACGCCCTTACACCCTGTATATTCAATATTTACAATTTATGAGAATGTTATGCAAAATTAGTAGACGATAAAGATGTCATAATACGATTTTGTGGCATAAATACATAAAGGAGTTACTATTATTCTGAAATCCAGTTCTTTTTATTTAGACTTTCTCACAAAAATGCACGTATAATCGACCTAGAGATTCATTATTCACAAAAACAAAACTAATATTTTACTAGATATTGTGAATATTTTCAATATGCTACAGTTCCGACGTAACAACTTTATAAACTAAAACAATGAAGTAGATAATAGCTTCATCTCATCTTTAGCTTCAGCGAGGCATGCAAAGTTCTTCTGTCATTACTACTTGCTAAACATATTGAAAAGCAATGCAACAAAGCATTTTCATTTAATGTCGTCATCACAATGTAAAATATTGTCAATATTGTTTTTTAAACAAAACATAAGTTCATAAGAAATTAAACAAGCGGTCTCTTGTAATTCGAAAATTTATCACAACTTTCAAGACAGGCACTTATTATACCCCAAAAAGAATCCAATTACCACCATCGCAACTTTCTTTTCTCGTATATAACTTAAAACTGTCCGTCTACTTGTATCATTAATTTCCCAAAGGATTTTCCCCTCATACTTTTTATGCGAGGTACGTATAAGGTTTTTATCTGCTCAAAGAGCGTTCTAGATTCATTATGCGGTTTCTATTTATTTAACAAACAACTGTAATTTTTAAACGGAAACATTCTTGGCCGTAGCATTCCAACTCCAAATCCACGGAATCAAATTATGGCTTCAAACAAAGAAGTGAAAATAAATATCTTCTACAGGAACTGGGGGAAAGCAACTGGCCACCCTACCCCATTATCTCGTAGTCTAGTTGTTTCGTAAGTGGTGCCTTGTTGGTATCACTTGTGAGGTTTAGACCTGTCTTAGGACAGTTGACTAAATAACAAAACAGACACTGGAGTATGGTTCTTGCCTGGTATGTTCCTATGCATTCTTAGGACAATTTTATTCATACAGAGAAGACGTAGATAGGACGTGACTCGGATGTCTCCATAATGCAGACATGACGTAGGCCAGTGATGTCAAAGCAAGCGCATTTTTCTGACCTTGACGTCGTGCGGGAGCATTAAGCGCTAGGTATGCTAGGAGGAATAAGCAGCCTGTTGGATTAAGAAAACAGTGGTGCACAAACTTCAAACGGAATGTAAAATTTTATGTGGTTATTTTTATATGGCTTCTTTCTGTTTGTTATTTTCTATATTGTCTGTAAAACAAAAGTGCTAACACCTATTTCTTAGCCTAATATTGCAGTTGTGTTTTAAACGTGAATAACATAATAAAGAGTAAAGAAGGAATATTCACACAAATTCCATAATAACTACAACTATACTGTACTAAGTGAATTAAAAACATCATTCATAAAGAAAGTGTTATCCCAAAGAAAGACACTGAGTATGACATGATAAATTGAAATTGATATTGATGGTATCTCTAGCCTTATAAAAGTAATCAAAACAATATTATAGTACAAAGCAAAGTTGTCTAGGCATATGTTTTAACTGTAACTAATATTACATAATAAAACTCTTATCGCATTATGCTTTTAGGTGATGTTGGTGCGCAACTTTCTGTTATCAGAATATTAAATTATCTCGAAATCTGCTGAAGCTATAGAGCTGACGTTTTACCAACACATAGGCACATATATTTTGTTTGTGATGTAACAGTATTTGCTTTGTTAATTCATTTCCTTACAAAAATTTTCCATGCGAATATTTTCAAACATTTTAATACACTATCTCCAGTAATACGTATATACGATATATTAGATTTACGAAAACATTGTTTTAGTACCTGTAAGGCTACTAAACAAACAAAATTTCACTTTTCTGTAAAAAGTTGAGAAAATATTCCTTTTGAATGAAAAAGCAAACTTTTGAAAAATGAACATTAAAATTAAAACTTACATTCTTATAATGCACTTAAACTTCTCAGACAAATCTAAAAGTTAACATGGATACAGTTTTAATAAGTTCCTTCCCTTTATCCATTGAATCAGTGCTGGCCATCCCTGTATATAGCTCGACCAAGCGGCATATACTACCTCTTCCGTCTGTCTCTTTCCTTTCCGCTGTAAAGCGCTCAGGCTCTCCTGGGCTCTAAAGCGCGCGCTTTCTCCTATGGGCATCATTTGACATCACTGACGTAGGCCTAAGCAAAGTTACTTAAGAGTCAAAAATCCTATCCACATTTCCGTTCCGCAGAGCTTTCATAATGTCTTCAGACGATATGGACGGCCTGGGTCTCGTACAACTCGTTAATGTGTAACAAGAAAGAAAAAAAGAAGAGAAGTTTTTGGGTGCATCCTTTGTGGTTGAAAAAGAAACGGAAGTTCGACATATTCGATGTAATAAAACACAGTAATTTTTTGAACATGTATCAAATTCAATTGATCGGGATGTGTTTTAGTGATCAAATTCTCAACACACAGATCAATTTCAGAACACACACACTATTTGACTCCACTTTTCAACACGCAAACGCACCCCAACAACAGGCAGCGAAGTTCGAGATGACGCCGAGATCTAGTAGGCTCTGAGGATGGTGTGAAGAAGCACCGAAACAACTGTAAGCCACAGTTGCTCATGTAATTTAACACGAGTAAGTTTGCCAGTCAACCAATCATTTATATATAAGTGTTAAAAGTAGTGTACGCAAGATCCAAGATGAAATGTATTGTATTACAGAATAAATAGAGAAGTTAATAACAAAATACCATAGCAGTTGATAAAGCATCGTAAAGTAATCAATTAAAAACAAAATAAAAGGAAACTTATTCAACATAAATTTTAATATGTAGGTATTATTAACAAAAGAAAGGAATAAATCATTTGCTTTAAAATAAAAGTAATATATTTAACTGTATTTCCACAAGAACAACTACATCCTGATACGTCGTACTAAGTTCTGTTATTGCTACCGAGCTAAGCAATAACATTTAATTATATACATACATCGTCAATGTAGCATGTCTAGTGTCATTAAACATATTGGTTTGTAATGAAAAGTTCATTTAAGTAGTCAAATTTCTCACGAATATTCCTGTATCATTTGGTATTTAGTATTTATTGTCTAAATAAATAAATAAATAAATAAATAAACAAGTAAATATCTAAGTAAATAAGTAAATAAATAAATAAGTAAATCAGTAAATAAATAAATAAAATGAAATAAAATGATAAATAAATAAATTAAATAAATAAATAAAATAAATAAATAAAATAAATAAATAGAATTAAATAAAATTAATTAAATAAATAAATAAATAAATAAATTAATTAATAACTAAATAAATAAGTAAATAAATGAAGAAATAAATAAATAATAAATAAATAAATAATAAATAAATAAATAACTAAATAAGCAAATAAATAAATAAATGAATAAATGAATGAATGAATAAATAAATAAATAAATAAATAAATAAATAAATAAATAAATAAATAAATAACTAAATAGCTAAATAAATAAATAACTAAATAAATAACGAAGTAACTAAATAAATAAATAAGTGAATGAATAAATAAATAAATAAATAACTAAATAAGCAAGTAAATAAGTAAATAAATAAATGAATAAGTAAATAAATAAATAAATAAATAAATAAATAAGTAAATAAATAAGTAAATATATAAATAAGTAATTAAATAAACAAGTAAACAAACAAATAAACAAGTAAACAAACAAATAAATAAGTAAACAAACAAACAAGCAAACAAACAAACAAACAAACAAACAAGCAAGCAAGCAAGCAAACAAACAAACAAACAAACAAACAAACAAACAAACAAACAAACAAACAAACAAACAAACAAACAAACAAACAAATAAATAAATAAATAAATAAATAAATAAATAAATAAATACATACATATTACTGATGTAGCGTACACCCTTTTGAGCAAACTCGTGTTCAGGGATTGTTCCTATAAATAACTATTTTGTACTAAATGGAACATAATAAAGATTTAATAAAATTACAAAATCGAAACAATTATTACAAAACAGGTCAATTACGAAGATAAAGGTAGAGAATCGAGTCAAATATAGAATAAGTTGGAATGAATAAATAGTATATTGAAATAATAATAAAAAAAAGAAAAATAAAGGGACATGAATACTAAATAATTTGCTGATTTTTTCTTAAATGTATTAAAGTCAAAATAACCTAGGTCAGGATTTATTATCAAAATAAAGTTGTATAAACTTGGCCCGTAACTCTGGCTATGATTTAATCCAGTGGCTGTGTAACATTTGGGTTGAGCTAAAGTACATGTCAGATTTCTTCTAGTAGGATAAACATGTTGTTCTTTATATTTAAGACGATTTTTATGATAATATTTTAATAATGTAGCCTATATTTATGTATTTGTTTCATCTGGAAAAACATTAAAATCTGAGTCAGTCAAATTTGCTGGATAATCAATTGACTGGTCAAGCAAATTTTAATTATCCTCTTTTGAAGTAATATGAGCGGAGAATTTGTAAATTTTGTTGCTCCTCCCCATCCGATTATACCCTACTGGATGACAGATCGAACCAAAACTAAATAAACTTCTCTCAGAATATTTGTAGGGATGTAAAAGCGAATAATTAGATACTTATAAATTGTTTTACGAAGTCTGTTACATAAAGAAGAAACATGTTTATCCTACCTCCATTGCTAGTCAATTATAATTCCTATGCACTTCACTTCAGTTGATTTCTTCAGAATAGGCCATTTGCAATCATAATTAATTGAACAAACATCATTATGAATTATTATATTTAATTTATCAGAATATTTTAAATGTTGTAAACCACTTGCGTTTAAGGAACATGGAATTTGATCTCAGACATTTACTCTTTAGTCTTAATTCTTACCTCATTCACTTGTTGCTTCTGACTTCCCTATTAATGCCATTATATCACTTCAATTAAATACACTAAATTAATGGAAACCAATAACAATTATATCAGTTTCTACACGCAAAGACGTTCACTATGTGACCAAACACACGACATTATACCTACTGAAGCAATTACAACGGAAAAGACTCCTGCGCTCACGGGCGACCTCGCGAAGTGTGCAACTCGTAAGGGTTGTTTACGTATCTCGTGCCGAGGACGATGGAAGGATGAATATACCGAGCAAGGGTTGAACAATGTGTGGGTGCAAATTGTGTCCCATCTGATTTATCTGCAGTACGTAGTAGCAGAAATAAACCAGTGTGTATCTGTACAAATAATGTATTCTTTCAAATATATATCCTATTACGAAAAATATAATAATAATAATAATAATAATAATAATAATAATAATAATAATAATAATGGCTTTATTTAACCTGGCAGAGTTAAGGCCTTAAGGCCTTCTCTTACACTCAACCAGGATTAAAACTTGCTTACACAGTTGATCATAAAACTTGATCAGAATTAATATACAGTATCTACAGCATATTACTTAAGTAAAATTAATTAAATAATTATGACAAACGAAATTAAAGAACAGTAAGAACTTATTGCTTTTATCAACAGAATAATGGGACCGAATATTACGTGCAACTTTAAAGTGAAAGAGTTATTTAACAATTTTTTAATTTAAAATTCCATGCACAATATAAACATTTGTCCTCATATCACGAAATAAATACTCGCTCACAACACCATATCACACACTCCATTCCTAAAACAGAACATCCTTCTACTCTTCATCTTTTACCGTCTCTGCAGCTCATCCCTGGAACTTTCTACCACAACATGTCAGAGACTGTCGGACATTGTCTAATTTCAAAAATAAACTAAAATTGCATTTTTTTTCAATTCTGATTCCTTTAAGTTATAAGTTCTTTTCTCTGCGATAGTTTTGTAAAAATATATAAATATCTGTTTTCTTCCATTCGCCTTTTTGTTCTCTTGATCACCAGATGAATTTATTATCATACCCTTTTTATTGTGAATTTTATTTAATTTTCGTATTTCTTTTCTTTTTTTTTATTATTTTATTACATTCTATTTGTTATATTCTTCCTTACGTTCTTCATATTAACTATTCTGTACTAAATGAGTTGCTTTTACTATATTTCAATGTATTTTAGTTTCTTTTTTTCTATTATGGTATTAATTTCATGTTGTTTAGTGTCGATTTATTATGCTATTATCATTATTTTTTTGTAATATGTTAGTATTCTGTTCTTTAACTTTTTGTTAAATTTTTCACTGATTGTATACTTTGTGACCAGGTCGAGTGTAAGAGAAGGCCCTATGGCAGGCATGTCAATTGATGCCCACAGAAGCAAGCGCGCGCTTTAGAGCCCAGGAGAGCCTGAGCGCTTTACAGCGGAAAGGAAAGAGACAGACGAAAGAGGTGGTATATGCCGCTTGGTCGAGCTATATTCAGGGATGGCCAGCACTGATTCAATAGATAAAGGGAAGAGAACTTATTAAAACTGTATCCATGTTAATTTTTACATTTTCCTGAGAAGTATAAGTGCATTATAAGAATGTAAGTTTTAATTTTAATGCTCATTTTTTACTAGTTTGATTTTTTTATTCAAAAGAAATATTTTATCAACTTTTCGTACACAAAAGTGAAATTTTAAGGTATAGGCCTATTTATTTAGTAGCCTTACAGAATGTTTTCGTAAATCTAATATACTGTTTATACGTATTACTGAAGATAGCGTATTGAAAATTTTGAAAATATTCGCATGGAAATTGTTTGTAAGGAAATGAATTAACAAAGCAACTACTGTTACACCATAAGCAAAATATACGTGCCCATGTGTTGTAAAAATGTCAGCTCTATAGCTTCAGCAGATTTCGAGAAAATAATTTAATATTCTGACGACAGGAAGTTGCTCACAAATATCACCTTAAAAGCATAATGCAATAAGAGTTTTGTTATGTAATATTAGTTACACTGAAAACAGATGCAGTACCTAGGTAACTTTCCTTTGTACTGTAATATTGTTTTGATTAGTTTATTGATTACTTTTATTAGGCTAAAGATACCATCAATATCAATTCCAACTTATCATGTCATACTCAATCTCTTTCTTTGGAATATCACTTTTTTTATGAATGATGTGTTTCATCCACTTAATACAGTATAATATTATACTACTATGGAATTTAAGTAAATATTCCTTCTTAACTCCCTATTATGTTATTAAGATTTAAAACACAAGTGCAATATTAAGAAATCAGTGTTAGTACTTTTGTTTTACAGACAATATAGATAATATTAAACAGAAAGAAGCCATATAACAATAACGACATCAAATTTCACGTTCCGTTTGAAGTTTGTGCACCACTATTTTCTTAATCCAACAGGTTGCTTATTCATATACACAACCCTTCCTCTTTCCATACTTAGCGCTTGCTGCCCGTGCACGACGTCAAGGTCAGAAAAATGCGCTTGCTTTGATATCAATGCCCCATGGTCTTAACTCTGCCAGTATAAATAAAGAATTATTATTATTAAAAATAATTAAAAGAGTTGTAGGTTATTTGAAAGTAAAATAGGTTCAAAAGTGTTCCATTATATAATAAACACATATAATAATAACATATATCCGCGAAAGTTCGAAACTATTACAAGGAAATGTACCAGGAAAGAAAATGCATTTCTTTGATTAGTTCCAGCATTCGCCAGCACGCTGCATTGTTCGCGGCTATATAAGCTCGATGAAGATAGCTGTCTCGTTTTTCTAGCCTTGACCCAGCGCGCGCCGCAACATAATCGCGGTAATATCACGTATTTGACATAATTAACCTCTCTACATAAACACACTGTCAAAACAATGCTTCAACTGTACCGTTAAGCCGTAACACAAACTCAACAACCGCAAAATGCTACCCGCAATTCGTACAATCGATTCAAAAGACAATGAATCACAACTCTGTTTGTACACAATAAACTCTGAATCTACACAGTTTTAATACATCACACACACGCTCACACCTGACACATATACACCAACAAATGGCGATACAAATGATTCATTTCCTTCACTTCAAACCCAATATTCTCCAATATTCCCCCTTTTCTTCTTCCTCATCATGTCCGCATATGATCAATATATATTAGTGTTATCTATTTATATTTGTACAGGGACATCACTTCATTTTTAGTTCGATTTTTATTGTACCTGAGTTTTTTAATGTACTTCACTCCCACCCCTTCTATTAATGAAGTTCAACCGTCCTCCACACAGATCCAAGATCGCATATACAGTCATAGTAGCCTTACGGTCATAGTAAACAGTACGTTCCAAAAATATGTTCGCGTTTTCCAGTGACGGAAGAGCTTTCAATATTGCATCATTTTCCATTTGCATACGTCGCGTCCCGGTTTCCTCCAACCTGCTTCTATTCGCCTCTCTGTAAATGCTAGTGGCTGGGCTGTCTTAGCTCTTTTCTGAGAACATTAATTTCTCTTAGGAATTGGACGTCTACATAATATTATACCCATACAATTGTTTAAAATAACTTAAATAAAAGGGCCTCGTTAAGTAATTAACTTTCACGTGATTTCCTCCCTTTCTACAACGCTGCGACGTAACCACTTGGACGGACAGTAGATAGCATGTCTGAGTAATTTTATCTTTTCGGATCGGGCTGAAGTGAGGATTGAATTTACAGTACGTAAAGTCTCTTTTATAGAGTAGGTACAGAATTATTTCAACATGAGTTACTGATACGAAGTACGAACCTGGTAATTGGAATTACGTACAATAGTCTATAGTGCGATAATATGCACATTAGAACTGAAGCCTGTATCGAAATGAACAGCCACCATTTTCTAAAATGTGTTTAAATATCCATATTATGATTATTCTTGAATTTAACTTCATTCTGTATGGTGTACGCTAATGTGCTGTAGACAGTATAATATACACTGCATAATGAATGTGTCCGCATGGAAAGCTCAGTTCGTGAGTAAAAACGCTCATTGTTAATACTGTACTGTACTTTGATTAAACAAAAACCTAATGAAAATTATCAAACTCAAAATCGCGATATTTCCTAGTTTACGTAAATGGATGAACTACTTTTCTTCCCTACTATACCTAGTAAAGTGATTTGTTTGTATATTACTCCAGTATCATCAAACTCCAGTCGTGGAAGGGGGTAGCAAACGGTGTTTTCGGTTCTTAATCGTTGATCCAAAGGTATAGCCAAGTTAATATTAGAAATGTTAGTAAAAATAAAATAATGTCCCTTTATTTATTAACGTTCCATGGTATTCGTACAGCGCTTCACAGCTGTAATTTGGAAAATGTAAAAAAATCTTAATAGTTGGGAGATTACGTTATTAAAACAGTTGCCCTAGCTCGATTAGCATAGCCGTAATAATATATTCAAATTTTAAAACATTGTAATAAATTACGTAAAATAATATATCATTTTGTTTTGAGGAATTACTCGTCAATAAGTTTATTACGCACAATATATTTAACTTTATTTCAATCAGTAATTATGTATGGAATTATAGGATGGAGTAGCTCATTTAAATCCAATTATAATGCACTTTATTTATTACAGAAGAAAATAATTAAAATATGTCTTCATAAACCTATTGATTTTCCATCTCAAAATTTGTTTTTAGACTTTAATGTACTTAACATAAGACAAATTTATTATATTGTATTAATAAAATTCATACATAAAACTCGAAATAATTTTGAATTATATTCTCATTGTTATGAAACAAAAGGTGTGAATTCTTTAAGATTGTTTGAACCAAAATGCAACACTGTTACAGTATTTAATCATAGTAGTAATTTAGGCCCAAGAATATATAACAAATTTATATTTAAATATCCTAATCTTGTCAATTCTAATAGTTCTAGTATTAATTTTAAAAAGTTATCTCTGGATTTTATAAAAATTGAAAAATTGTAAATTTAAATTTATATATTCTAATTGCATAGTAGACATAAGGCAAATTGTATTGTATACTTATTCATTTAAATTCAGGAATCCGCCCCTGAGCACGAGTTTTACTCTTTCAGGGGTGAGCTAATGTTTTTCTGTATATATTATATTTTATGTTACAATTATTAGCAAAATAAATAAATAAATAAATAAATAAATAAATAAATAAATGAATAGACAGACAGACAGACATACAGACAGACAGACAGACAGACAGACAGACAGATAGACAGATAGATAGATAGATAGGCAGATAGGCAGATAGGCAGATAGGCAGATAGATAGATAGATAGATAGATAGATAGATAGATAGATAGATAGATAGATAGATAGATAGATAGATAGATAGATAGATAGATAGATAGGTAGATAGGTAGATAGGTAGATATATAGATATATAGATATATAGATAGATAGATAGATAGATAGATAGATAGATAGATAGATAGATAGATAGATAGATAGATAGATAGATAGATAGATAGATAGATAGATAGATAGATAGATAGATAGATAGATAGATAGATAGATAGATAGATAGATAGATAGATAGATAGATAGATAGATAGATAGATAGATAGATAGATAGATAGATAGATAGATAGATAGATAGATAGATAGATAGATATATAGATAGATAGATAGATAGATAGACAGACAGACAGACAGACAGACAGACAGACAGACAGACAGACAGACAGACAGACAGACAGACAGACAGACAGACAGACAGACAGACAGACAGACAGACAGACAGACAGACAGACAGACAGACAGACAGACAGATAGATAGATAGATAGATAGATAGATAGATAGATAGATAGATAGATAGATAGATATAAATAAATAACTAAATAAACGCAAACTCTTTACAGAATGTGTAATTTTTGTGAGACAGAGACTTTGTGGCCTTTTTAAGAATGAATGCAACAGTTTCAGACCACACTCCTCTATAAAATTCCTATGAACACTTGCAATAAACTGGAAGATGGAAAATTTTACTGACAGAATTTTACTTAGCGTAAAACATGTTTCACAGAGCTTTCATTGCCAGATAAAACAGCATCAGTAACATCAAAGGTAATTTCTGCGCACAGGAGCTGATCGCCCGTGAGCTGCAAGTACTGAGCGAAAGTGAAACGAATGATGTCACGAACCTGTCCACTCGTTCACAATATCACAACCTTTCCCTTGTGAACTTCATCGGACATTAATTACAATTACTATAACGGGATCCAGGCGTGTTCAAGCTGTCCGACCATGAACTTGTTTTCTGCAAGCTAGGTTTTTTTATTCCAGTTTTTCTTGAAGAAGGAACTTGTATCTTGATCATAAGAAACTGGGACAAACAAATTAGCGTGCTCTTCGTAAGAACAATATGTTGTAAGTCACATTAGATGTGTGTACACCCTTTCTCACTTTCTAACAGTAATACGTCCCTTTTATTGAAATTTTATTTTATTTTATTTTATTTTTGGCGTGAATAAGTCTATATGTTGGGTCCGGTATTAAGGCTCATTCACAATGAAAATTAAATATAACGTAAGCGTTAACTTAAAAATGTAAACGGTACGGTAAGATGAAGAAGTCGTACCTCATTCACGATGGCAACATAAACATAACCGCAAAGATATTTGGTAACCATGGAAACATAACAATGACGTCATTTCCTCATATTCTGTCGTGTCCACACCTGTGGAGTAACGGTTAGCACGTCTAGCCGCGAAACCAGGTGGCTCGGGTTCGATTCCCGGTCGGGACAAGTTACCTGGTTGAGGTTTTTTCCGGGGTTTGCCCTCAACCCAATATGAGCAAATGCTGGGTAACTTTCGGTGTTGGACCCCGGACTCATTTCACCGGCATTATCACCTTCATCTCATTCAGTCGTTAAATAACCTAAGCTGTTGATAAAGCGTCGTAAAATAACTACTAAAAAAATATATTCTGTCGTATACTTCAGCAATCCACGATTCTGTAATGTTTGCAAATCACGTTAACGTCTAACGGCAATGTTAATGTCAGTGTTTATGTGGGATAAGAAGGGGTAGTAAGGCAGTCGCTCTGAGGAGCTACAGTTCTGCAGGTCTGGCCTATACCGGTTTTGTCAGAAGCCTTATGCGGTATTGAAGACCAAGTCGTAAGTTATTGACGTTAGTCTACAAAAGAAAGGAATGTGTAATAGATATGTTCTATATCAGCGGTCATCAAAATACTGCACGCTCGGGCTAGCGTCTCTTACCCGCGAACAAGACAGCCCTAGCGTGCAATCGTCGCTGCTGGCGGGTATGCTCTCTATCCCTTGTGCACGACAGAGAAGAGTTCCTTACCCTCCATGCATTCTACCCATTTCAGCGAGTGCTGACGACCACTGTTCTATATGGTATCTAATAATAATAATATGTTTTATTTAACGACGCTCGCAACTGCAGAGGTTATATCAGCGTCGCCGGATGTGCCGGAATTTTGTCCCGCAGGAGTTCTTTTACATGCCAGTAAATCTACTGACATGAGCCTGTCGCATTTAAGCACACTTAAATGCCATCGACCTGGCCCGGGATCGAACCCGCAACCATGGGCATAGAAGGCCAGCGCTATACCAACTTGCCAACCAGGTCGACTATGGTATCTACCGTCATGTCTCACAGGCTAGTCTTTGGCATTAGAAGTTGATCCAAGTCCGATAACTAGAGACAGAAGTATATATTTCTACATATTATTGCAGAATTTTAACACATTATTACAGAAAAATAAACCAAGGAGCAATACTCGGATGTCTACTCTCCCCATTTATTCAACACACACATTGACGATGCAGCTATCAGCCAATAGCAGGAACAAATAATCAAACACTGTAAGCTTGGAAACGTTACTATAAAGACACGTTTTTTTTTTCTTACAGACACTGAGGAAGGTCTTAATAAAGCAGCTATACCACTTCAAATAATTATGAAAGATTACAATTTAAATATTTCACCAACCAAACCTAAAGTTATGACATTGGAAGGGAAGTATCCTGTTAGATAAAATCTAGTATTAAACAACAACATAACAGAGGGAGATAGTACATTTAATTATCTGGAATGCTTCATTTATATGATACAGATAAAGATCCGGAACAAAATTGTTAAGATGTGGTGAACAATGTACAGACTTAAAAAAAATAGAACCAGAAGGAAAACTGTGACACAGTTCTATAAAGTATTAGCAGGTCTACTTTTTGCGTACGGCAGCGAAAACTAGTCTCTGAATAAATCAAGAAAAAGGAAAATCGAATCTGCAGAGATGCGATACCTTGGGCGAATAATGGGATATACCTTGAATTAGCATATCCGCTATACCAATATCAGAGATCAACTAACCATTTTTAATTAGGGAGGTGGAATATGATGGTAGAGATTGGATTAATCTTGCTCAAGATAAGAACCGATGGCGGGCTTATGTGAGGGCGACAATGAATCTCCGAGTTCCTTAGAAGCCATAGGTAACTAAGTAGGTAACTAATTTTTATTATTTACTTATTTTTATTATTTATTTATTTTTGTGTGTATTTACTTATTCATTAATTCACAAATATATTTATTCACTTTACTCTGGTGAATTAACGGGTTAGGTACAGCTTAAAAAAGTAAAATTTTGGAAATATTTAACATTTTTTCCTCCATTACTCTATCTTGTACAATAATGAAAATGGTATGTGTAAAACACTGTCCTTCTGCTATATGAAAAAAATATTTTTACGATTTAAAATATATATATATATATTTTTTTTTTTTTTCAAAATTCAAAGTTCACTGTGCAGTGATGAAGCGTTTCCCTCATAACTCAAAAAGTATCCAATATTCTGTGATGAAATTTTATTGTGTGTATTTATGCATGTCATATATACAATATGATGCAGAATCACTTCTCTACCTTTGATAGATTGTGTCATAAAAAATTCATTTAAAAAAATGGTAAAAAATATCTAACACAAAATAAAAAAAAAAAATATTTTTTATTAAGGAGTGTAGCTGAAAGAGCCTGATATTGTAAACATGAGTTTCAGCAATAGAATAAAAGAGAGAGAACATGAAAACGTTAACAAGTTTATGAGTTATGAGGGAAAAGCTTCATCACTGCACGGTGAGCTTTGAATTTTGAAAAAAAAAATATATATATATATATAAATAATTTTTTAAATTGTAAAAATATTTTTTCGTATAGCAGAAGGATAGTGTTTTACGCATACCAATTTTCATTATTGTACAATTTACAGTAATGGAGGAAAAAAATGTTAAATATTTCCAAAAAATTTACTGCTGTAAGCTGTACTTAACCCTTTAAGGCAGCAGTGGCGAAAATGTAACCGTGTGCCGAGCCACTGTGTAACCTGCAACGTGCATAGCACCTATGGAAGGAGGCGGACACCCGAAGGGGAAGTGAAGCAACTGTCTGACTTATTAACGGATTTTCATTTTCCTTATGTCAAGCACTTAAATATAATTTTATACAGTACAAGGCTACAAACTAATGTTTAGTACGTGTAACGAAGAAAGAACAATATCACAATCTAAAATTAACTGTCTTCAGAATGTCTCTGTGACAAAGTTTCAAAATCAGGAATTATGTCACTTACTGCCAGTCGTAGTTGATCTCGAAGGTATTTGTCTGTCAGTCGTGATCTAAATTTGGTTTTTACTATTTTAATTGTTGAAAGTAATTTTTTTCAAACGTAAGTTGTAGCGAACATGGCTTCAACAGAGCAAGCGAAAGGACGAAGCTTCGGATATTTATTTTTTGGCAAAGATTTGAAAGTTCAACATTTGTCAAGTCCTTACATCTAGCTTTCATTTGACATCAAATAGTAAATCAGTGAGTTCAAATTGAAGAACTAACCGCATTATTCGTACATCAACTGAAAAAGAGTCGACGTACAGAGATGATGATGATAATGATGATGATTATGATAACAACAATAACACTTAACCTTTTAATGTTTCATCAATAACATGTAGTATAATGCCGTTTTATGTTATACAACCGTTTTCCTCGTAATACTTGTGAACAAATCATACATTTAATATTCTCATCATATTGACAGCAAAAAAATGCGTCCTCCCATCCTACTTGGAACTTTCGTACATGGTTTCGAGAGAGACATATGCCACTCGCAGGTCAGAGACAAATACAAATGGAACGGAGTTTGACTCCAGTGAGTGAGAGGGTGGGGGTTGGCGGAGGTTAGAAGCAAGCGAAATGCACAGCTATCACTTCGAGCCACAATGTCTCGCGAGTCACGTTCTCGCCACGGCTGCCTTAAGGTCATCAAGCCTTCTCTTCCACACCACCAGAAATGTAACACAAGTACAAGAAAAATCGTACATCATCATGCAAATTAATCAAATATAATAACGTGTGACAAAATTAATATTATACAGGGTGTTTAAAAATACGGGGCATAATTTCAGGTGTATATTTCCCACATGTAGACAATCAAAATAGTTCATTACAACATGTGTCCGGAAATGCTTCATTTCCGAGTTATGGCCTTCACAACATTGAAATTCACCGGAACGTTTTTCTTTCCGCAGGTCATTGTCATTACAGAAGATGTTCAAAATGTCCACCTCCTGCTTGAATACAGACCTCACATCGATGTCTCATTGACCTGCGAACACGATCCCAAATTCCAGGAGTATTGCTTATGTCCTCAGAACATGCCACAATTCGATTCCGAAGGGATTCCAAATCAGGCACCGGAGACGAATAAACCAATGATTTTAAATGGCCCCACAAGTAGAAAACGAGACGGTTCAGATCAGGTGAGCGTGGAGGCCAAGCAATTGGGCCACCTCTACCTATCCATCGATCAGGAAACCTTCGATCCAAGTACCGGCGAGCCGTACGACTGAAGTGTGCAGGAACGCCATTATGCAAGAAGTGAATATTTTGACGATTGATCAGTGGAGTGTCTTCTAAAACATGAGGTATGGTGTTTTCCAGGAAGTTTGTGTACGCCTGCCCCGTAAGTCTGTTTACAAGTACATGGGGTCCAACTAATCGATCACCAATGATACCGGCCCACATGTTGAGGGAGAACCGCACCTGGTGATGAGATGGAACAGTTGCACGTGGGTTTTCATACGCCCATACATGCTGATTGTGAAAATTTGTTATGCCATCTCGTGTGAACTTTGCTTCATCTGTAAATAATACTAAGGCAGGAAAGTTCGGATTTACACCACACTGCTGCAAGAACCACACTAACTCGTGCAGGGTAATCTGCTGGTGACAGGGCCTGTACACGTTGCAAATGATAAGGATACAATTGATACTCTTTCAACAGTCTCCAGACAGTCGTATGAGGAACATTGACTTGCAACGCTACCCTTCGTGTGCTGATAGAAGGAGTCATGTTCTCAGCCTCCAGAATCTCCTCCTGCACTTCTGGAGTTGTAGATCTTGGTCGTCACCTTCCCAAACCAGGAGAGTTAAACTTTCCATACTCGCACAGACGGTAATGGAGACGTACAAATGTCTTCCGATCTGGACATTGTCGCTGTGGGTACCTCTCCTGGTACAAACGACGAGCCAGCGCAGCATTGACGTCCGCCTTACCGTACATGAAGTGTATCTCTGCCAGCTCTTGATTTGAATACATGTCGCACAGTCTAACGCCTACACAACACTGAATGTAACCTTCGCTTCGGAATGAAAAGTCAGAGTGCCCTCTTAATGTCTCCTTTAACGGCAACGACCTGCGGAAAGAAAAACGTTCCGGTGAATTTCAATGTTGTGAAGGCCATAACTCGGAAATAAAGCATTTCTGGACACATGTTGTAATGAACTATTTTGATTGTCTACATGTGGGAAATACATACCTGAAATTATGCTCCGTATTTTTAAACACCCTGTATAAAGAAAAGGATTGTTGTGTATACTAGGTCTTCTCACAATATCTGATTATTCGCTTTCCTCTAAATTAAAAGAAAGTACAAATTTATTATAATCTCGCTGACGTTGAATTATTTACTGATAATTTTTTTTATAAATATATGACATGGTTTTAAAGAACAATATCTACTCATCGCAACACGAAGAATTAATCTTAGTTTTGGCCAATATCCTATTTATAGAGAAACTATACATCAAGTTTAATTAAAATCGTACACTGGGATGGAAGCTGTTTCGTCCGAACGCAGGCAGTGGGGTCATGGCAGCGGGACAGCCTCGGGAGATATATTGCTCATTGAATCGTACGAACGGTGTTCCTCAGTGACAAGCAGACAGGCGTACAGGCCTGCAGGCCTGTCCGACAGTACTCAATCACATTAAGACGTCAGTATTTATATCCACTGCTTCAGTTTGATAGATCGTCCCTACAAGGAGTTGAACTATCGCGGAAGTAGGTTCAGGTATTAAGAGTACAATGTCCATGTCAATACAAAGGAGCTTTCAAAGATTTGTTGCCTCTCTCATTTCCTTAAGTCGCCTCTCACCTCTCGTTGGCGCTTAGTGGCACTACTGAATAAAACAATTGTTATCTAAGTTGAGAGTATGCACACTCAGGCTCACGACTTATTTTAAACCTAAATCTGAATTATTTTCCATAGATTAATAGGCGATATGTATCCAGTCAGAGATGTATGCAATGGAGGGGAAAAAGAACTGGCAACCTACCGCATTATCTCCTGGCCTAGTTGTATCATGAGTAGGGCCGTGACATCGGTGAACATACGACGCCGGACAGTACAGGCAGCGGAAGCGAATTTGACACACGCCTAAGCAAGCACGTTCCGTGTTTTGTATACGATCATTGTGTATTATAAAATGAAGAAAATACAGGGACATCATTTTATTTTTACTAACATTTCTAATATTAACCTGGCTATACCTTTGGATCAACGATTAAGACCCAGAAACACCTTTGCTACCCCCTTCCACGACTGGAGTTCGATGATACTGGCGTAATATACAAACAAATCACTTTACTAGGTATAGGAGGGAAGAAAAGTAGTTCATCCATTTACATAAACTATCGCGATTTTGAGTTTGATAATTTTCATTACGTTTTTGTTTATTCAAAATAAAGTACAGTATCAACATTGAGTGTTTTTACTCACGAACTGAGCTTTCCATGCGAACGTATTCATTATGCAATGTATATTATACTGTCTACAACACATTAGCGTACACTATAGAGAATGAAGTTAAATTGAAAAATAATCATAATATGGATATTTAAACACATTTTTGAAAATTGTCGCCGTTCATTTCGATACAGGCTTCAGTTCTAATGTGCATATTATCGCACTATAAACTATTGTACGTAATTCGAATTACCAGGTTCGTACTTTGTATCAGTAACTAATGTTGAAATAATTCTGTTCCTAATCTATAAAAGAGACCTTACGTATGTACTGTAAATTCAATCTTCACTTCTGCCCGATCCGAAAAGTTAAAATTACTCAGATATGCTATCTACTGTCCGTCCAAGTGGTTACGTTGCAGCGTCGTAGAAAGGGAGGAAATCACGTGACAGTTCATTATTTAACGAGGCCCTTTTATTTAAGTTATTTTAAACAATTTTATGGGTATAATATTACGTAGACGTCCAGTTCCTAACAGAAATTAATGTTCTCAGAAAAGAGCTAAGACAGCCCAGCCACTAGTATTTACAGAGAGGCGAATAGAAGCAGGTGGGGGGAAACCGGAATGCGACGTAGGCAAATGGAGTATGATGCAATATTGAAAGCTCTTTCGTCACTGGAAAACGCGAACATATTTTTAGAACGTACTGTTTACTATGACTGTAAGGCTACTATGACTGTATATGGGGTCTTGGATCTGTGTGGAGAACGGTTGAATTTCATTAGTAGAAGGGGTGGGAGTTAAGTACATTAAAAAAGTCAGGTACAATAAAAATTGAAGTAAAAATAAAATGATGTCCCTGTACAATCATTGTATATAAGCGTTAATATCGTAAAAGTCTAAAATGCTGATGGGGTAGAGAATAATATTCCGATATTAATACTGATTATACAATGATTGTATCGTCTTGATTTTATAACACGCAATAATCGTATAAAAACACGGAACGTGCTTGCTTAGGCGTGTGTCGAATTCGCTACCGCGGCCTGTACTTGAAACACATCGATTACATTCTGTCCGGGGCGTCGTATGTCACCGGTGTCAAGGTCCTACTCTTGAGTGATGCCTTGTTGGTGTCACCTGGATAGGTGACTAAACAACAAATAACAATATGTGAGGAAATGGTAAATTTACAATATACTAAGAGTTCCGAGATTAATTTTGAGGAATGAAGAACGTATTCCTCGAATTATTATTCGATATGCCCATAGCCAATATACTATGGGTTGGCACTTATTTCTATAAGAGGTTGGAAATTATGAGGATGTTTTGTCTTAAGTAAACAAGGGCGCTAACAATGAGATTAATATGTCACGATTTCGGCTTACGAACTGTAGCTGACCTTGAAACCTTGAAACTTACCCACTTTATACAAAGATTGAAAAATTAATATTTCATTAAGTAACAACAGCACATTAAGAAGCTATTGAAACACAACTACCGGAAGATAGTTCGTTTTTGTTGCAACAAATAATTTTATCTCAAAAGACTTTGCGCTTGTAAATTATATTTTCTATATGGTCTCCCTATAGGTCAGTCATATTTCTTTTTCTAAGTCACTGCAATTTGATACGTTTTATGACTAATGTGGCTCTTAGTTACTACTGGTTTTACAAAAACTGCCCGGTATGTACGATGATTTGTATATGATAACTTTGCGTTGTCCTAAACGGCTTTGATTGGCTGAAATCTAACTGATTCTTGCACATCATTAGTGAATGACTGAATGACTGAAGAATTTTATATTTATTATTTGACGACGCTTTACGAACTGTTACGGTTATCTAGCGTCTGAGTGAGAAGAACGTGGTAATGCTAGCGAAATGGGTTCAGGGTCCAGCGCCGAAAGTTACCCAGCATTTGCAAGTAATTGGTTGAGGGAAAACCCCAGAAAAATCCTCAACTAAATAAATTGTCCCAACCAAGATATGAATGCGGGTTCACTCGTTTCACGGTCAGACATACTAACAGTTATCGCACAGCGGTGGACTATGAGTGAAGTAGTTTTCGTAGTTACTTAACTTTTTATATAAATATACAAAATTGAATCGATATTGGTTAAGTCTCTTAAATATTAGTCATTAAATTTGAAATTACCTCTGATTGAGTTTCTGGCTGATATGTACTGCACATCTATTAGGCAGTACATGTCACTTGTCAGAGAAGAAAACCAGATGAATAGGTCTAATAATCTCGAGAATCGCTGTACATAAAAGACAGACAAATGGAATGCTGAAGATCAGTTTCCGGTGTCAGAGACGCTCTAAAAGTATCTATTTATATGATTTGAACTGGTAATGGAAATTACGGGAAAACAGCTGAACGGATTTTAATAAATGACCCCTCATTTTGAAGCTTGGAACTCAAAGTTTTTCAGAAAAATAGTAGTTTTCAGTGAAATGTCAATTTTTCAACATAATTTTCCTATTTTCCAAAATCCATCTGTCGACAGTTTTGAGAACTAGCTAATTGCATTTCAGAATAAAACAAAACACACACTACAGTACTATACTTACACGAAGGCCATGATCTGCAAGAATGCTGACATATTTAGAGCTCAAATTAAATTGGTTATTAAAAACTTAACTTACTAAAAATAATTTAAAGGTTCGATTCTGTGGTGTGTAATTTTCTGGGTACAGCTGTGTATTGGATATTAAAAACTACAAAACTTGAGGTGGTTTGACGACATTATTATGATTAGAAATGAATATTAGTCTATTGTAGTTAATGCCATGATGTGACTATTTTTCATTAATTATACATATTAATGCTATATTGATGATATGAAAATGAAACGTTTTCGGGTTATATAGGTAAGTAGATGTAGAGAATAACTTAAATTAGATTTTGATTTCTATATTTTACTAAGTGGCGGCTATATAGTATATATAGTAAATGTTACTGAAAGCTATAAAACTTACATAAGATAATAATATTATTAAAAATCAAATATTTGTATAATTATTAATCAAGTGAGGTTGGGTCTTTTTCATATATTTAATTGCGGTGTGGTGTAGATATTTATATGCGTGGTTCTCTTCAGTATTGGCTCGAAAGAGTATCTTTCATTATTATGGAAGCAAATAACTTTCAGAATGTCTGGTATTCTTCATTGAAAATAAATCTGAAAAATGTTTATTTGAACGTCTAATGAACTTAGTTTGCAGCATCCACTAGTATTTCTGTAAAAGTAACGAAATATATATATATATATATATATATATACTGTATATATATATATACTGTATATATATATATATTTTTTTTTTTTTTCAGCAGGACAATACTTTCTCTTCCTGTTAAGATAAAGTAAAGGTGCATGTCTCTACGGTGAATTTGCATAGTAAGCCATATTATTGTAATATTAATTAATAAATCTAATATACTGTACAAGATACGTAAAATTGTTCATAAATGTACTATGCACTTCCGTGTGCATTTTTACAGAGCCACACAATGCAGAAAAAAGAAACCGATTCAAAGTGAAGGAAAATTGAAAGTGAAACATGAAATATCACGCTGGAGGGTAAAGAGCCTTTTTATTGTAGATACGTGACACAGATTATCAAACCATAATTAAAGGAATACAGAGCAAATGAGTTACAAAGAAAATTATTATTTGTGACTAAAGCGATAATGTATCCGGTCATATCACGGAAGTAAAGAGGCATTTATCCCCTTTCTACAGAGACTGAGATCGTTTTTGTCTCTGTTTGTCCTATAGTGTATTGCGCGATTGTCTTGCGCCTTTCATACTACGGGACAGTCCTTCTTCTCTTGTTTAACCAACCAAAAGGAAACCTGTAACTCTAGCAAGAATGAGAACTAGATAAGGTTTTCAGCAGACAATTTTATCGAACTGTTTTCTATTGTGGCTCAAATGGTAGCTTCTCCTCGTACAAATATAGTGGAGTATGGGTATTTACAAAACGAGAAGTAGGTACTTAACTCTTCGTGCTAGAGAACAGGTGCCTGTTCCTTGTCACTGAATTGATTCAAAATCGTCAAAAGAATGTAGATGGGAAGGTACAAATAATTAGATTCTTGAACGATGGTGTTATTATTATTATTATTATTATTATTATTATTATTATTATTATTATTATATGTTGAAATAGGTTTGCTGCTTTAACAAGTTGCGACGAAGTTGAGGAAGAGTTAGGTGTTAATAGCGTGTGGGAAAATATCAGAGATAGTATCAAAATTGTAGCTGAGCAGAGCATAGGTTATTATGAAACTAAGAAAAAGAAACCGTGGTTTGATGAAGATTGTTGAATGGTAGTAGAAAGAAAGAAACAGGCAAAATTGAAATTCTTACCGGATCCAGTTGAGGAGAATAGAGATAATTATTTGAATGAAAGACGGGAAGCAAGTCGTACACTTAGGAATAAAAAGAGAGATTACTTGAAGGAAAAATGAATGAGGTAGAAAGAAATAGTAAGAATAGAAATATTAGAGATTTATTATAAGGGTATAAAGGAATTTAAGAACGGATATCAGGCAAGGGTAAACGTGAGAAAGGATGAGAATGGTGACTTGCTTGCAGACTCTCATTCAATCCTGAACAGATGGAAAGACTATTTTTGGCAACTACTAAATGTACATAGGCCAAATAGAAATAATCGGGATGAAATTCAAATACAACTACTGAACCATTTATACCCGAACCAAAACTTTTTGAAGTCAAAATTGCGATAGAAAACCTGAAAATTATAAGTCTCCAGATATAGATCAAATTCCAGCGGAATTAATATAAGAGGGTGGAAGCCCATTATGAAGCGAAATTTATAAGCTTGTACTTTCTATTTGGGAAAAGGAAATTGTACCAGAACACTGGAAGGAGACCATAATTGTACCTATCTTTAAGAAGGAGGACAAGACTAACTGTAGTAACTTTCGAGGAATATCCACGGACTCCGCGTTCTGGCTGCTTACAGCGCCATATTTTCACCTGGTGGTAATACTTGGATCTAATTAGTTTTATTATTTTTGGCATAATTCACGAGCGCATTGCTTAATTAGCATATCTATGAGGCTTCACACTCTTACGATCATTACAGTCCGTGCTGTGCCACGCTGAACACCGTCAGTTTAATTATGTAAATATATATATATATATGTATATATATATATACACAAAATAGGCCTATCATGTGATAAAGCTATTACAGTCCCCTCGTTTCATTGTTGTTTAAACGTGACAACAGCGCTTCTTCAAGGATGTAATATTAAACTTTACACCCAGGGGGTGCTCATACGGCTATGCGCAGACACGTAAATTTTAGACAGTTGACGCATGACGTCACCGAGGAAGCTAAACAATTGGCAGTATGAATTAAAAGCGAGCTATAAGTTGTTTTCTAGCAGTGATTCTGGTTACGTGTGCCCTAAATGTGACAAATCTGTACTCATAGTGGAATATTTCCAAATAAAAATGTGTTATAATGAACTGAATTATATTTATAGCAGTTACTGTTGTTAATTCGGGCTTTCACGTGTTTTATAATCGTAGTATATAGGTTATGTATTTAAGTTAGCCCACGTGGTATTAAGCTAATTAGTTTCTTGTAAATATTTTGTGCCTAAAAACATATCGCATTATTTACCATGCCCGGTTGCGCAGTGTTTTCGTGTAAAAATTATAATCGTAAGACTAAAGGTTCAGATTTGATTTACCACACCTTTCCCAAGGATGACAGTGTTTGTAAGCAATGGATTCATGCTTGCAGAAGGAAAGACAAAATCAACATTAAAAATGCCACCGTGTGTAGTGTTCATTTTCTACCAGAAGATTATGAGAGGGACCTGAAAGCCGAGCTCTTGAACATGAAACCTAAAAAGATGCTTAAAATTTCTGCCGTTCCTTCATTGCATCTGGACATCGATTCAAGACCAAACAAGATGAATACAGAGGCTTCATCTTCAAACCAGCCAGAGTCACCACAAATTACGGTAAGTGACAGACAGACAAGGTAGATCAATCGACATTCAAGAAAGCGAGGGCTTGAGAGATTGAAGACACTATCACCCAAGAAGAAGAAGTTTGATGTTGGTACAATTACAGATAGCACTAGTGACTCGGAAAGACATTTGAAAGCACGGTTAAACAAATTAGAGAAAGATAATAAACAAATGCAGACTGAAATGAATAAGTTAAAACTTAAAAATAAGTCACTGACCTTGGCTCTGAGCAGGAAAAGTAAACATGTACAGCAACTTGAGAACAGAATTAATGCAAAGGTAAAAGAGAGAGTTTCCATTGTTTTGGGAAAAATTTTTACAGAAAACCAGTTCAAGAACTTGTTGGTGACAAAAAAGAAGCCAAAATGGACAAGAGAAGATATAAGCAGAGCCTTGACACTCCGCTCAATATCGAGGAAATGCTACATATATTTAAGGCAAAGTGTAGGAATCCCCTTACCATCACTGTCAACTCTAAGGCGCTGGGTTTCCAATTCCTTTAAGTGCAGGCCTGGCATATTAAGTGATGTTTTATTTATGATGCAAACTTAATGCAAGAATTTAACAAAAAATTAACTTTTATGTATCCTGAATTTTGATGAAATGAATGTGGATGCAAGAGTGTGCTATGACCAAGATGAGGATAAAGTTTATGGGCCCCACAGCCAGGCACAAGTCGTAATGGTTCGAGCGCTATGCAGTAATTGGAAGCAGCCAATATTTTTTGATTTTGACGTTACAATGACAGGATCACTGCTAAAATAAATCATTTCAGAAGTGCAAAAGGTGGGTGTTGTTATTGTGGGAGTTGTAAGTGACATGGGTGGGAAAAACAAGAGAGTCTGGAAGGATTTGGAAGTAGATCACAAGAAAAGTTGTTTTGATAACCCCAGTGATGACACCAAGCGCATATGGGTTTTCCAAGATGTGCCACACATGATAAAATTATTGAGAAACCGCTTCATTGACGATGGTTTTACTTTACCCAGTGGGAAGATAATTAACAAAGCCATTATCGAGAATATTTTATCTATGGATGGAGGTGAAATAAAAATCTGCCCGAAACTGAAATATAACCATCTAATGGTATCAGGTAGAGACCGACAGCGTGTCCGTCCTGCATGTGAATTATTTTCAAATCACGTTGCAAAAGCCATTAGTTACCTCTTGCCAAATGAACATGAAGCATCAGAATATTTCAAACTTGTTAATGATGTTTTTGATATTTTCAATTCTAGGATTCCGGACAGTGAACAAATTCCCATTGCAAGTGGTTTTGGCATACATTTTAAAGACCAAGAGAATATCCTAAGGACATTTCATACCATGTGTGAAAAAATGAGAGTTGGCAAGAACACTTCACTGCTTCCTTTTCAGAAAGGTTTTATAATGTCCATTAGATCTTTATTAGGTTGTTTTTCTGACCTCAGAAAATTGTATGGGCTAAGCTACATCTTAACTGCTAGACTGAACCAAGACTGCCTTGAAAATCTTTTCTCTCAAATAAGAGCACTGGGACGCACTTACGACCATCCCCTTCCAGTAGAATTTAAAAACCGTTTGAGGCTGCTTATAATGAGTCGCAACATTTCAGACATTTCGTTCAATTCCTCAGCTGTTGAACTAGAAGCAGATACAATTGATTATCTTACTTCTAACCTTTTTGCAGGACTTCTACCAGACATGACAGAGACATTGGCAATGATAGAAAATGATTCTGAAATTTCAGAAATTACTGTTGAAAACCTTCCTGAAGCAAGAGTCATACAAAATGTTTCTGAATTTTCCAGCGAAGGTCTACGATATTTGGCTGGCTATATTGCTTTTCGCTGTCGTGAAGTAGATAGATCATTAGGGGATCCTACAGGCCAATTAATTAGTGTTACACCAGATGCATTGCCGGTACATCAGGGCTGGATTGAAAAACTGTCTCGAGGAGGTCTGCTCAAACCATCAGATGAATGGCTATGCACAGTGAAACAGTTTGAAGTAGTGTTTGTAGGTGTGCATGGTGATAAATTAAACTGCTGCAACGTCATTAAGGGCATGTGTAACATTCTCGCACAGAAGTTTGCACATGTACATCCATTAATAATTAAAATATATACAAGAACAAGGACATTTATCCGCATTCGTTCACTGAATACGGCAGCGAAGACTGCAAGAGCAGCGGAACTACAAAGAAAGAAGGCACGTAAATGGCAAGCTTCTGCTAGGCGCTGACAAGAGAGAAGAATTCATTCCAATCTTCAGGGAGGAGGAAAAAGGTATGTGATATAAATACCTACTTAATGATTATTGTGTTGGAAAATATGCAGCCTATTTTCAAACATAATAAAGTGTTCACAACTTCACATATTCATAGTCAATGAATGGCATGAGGTGGCTAGCTTTATTCTCCAACCGACTTCACCCCGTGGAGTCATGATAATTTTAAATGAGGCTGAAAGGGCTCTAGAGCCAATCTAGGTCCAAAGATGTCAAGCATAATATGTTTGTAACATTTAATATAGTTTATAGCTTTAAGTGAGTTATGTTAATAATCAGCTTAATGTGTATTATAACGAGTATTTGAAAATATAGGACTAATGATATAGTAATATATATGGAAAAATTATGTGCCTATATTAATTAAAATACATAGGCCTACTATCAGAAATAATTAGGCCTACCCATGGCTTTATTATTTCTGCATGTTCTAATAATATTTATTAATGTGTTATGTTTTCTGTCATTGTTATTATGTTAGGAAATTATTAGCATTCACTATGTAATTGTTCTATTTAATAACGTACATTTCTTATGAAGGGTAACTATATTTTCTGATACAAAAATATTATTTCGTACAAACTCTTCTCCAGTTTAGAAGATGAAATTACTTGTAACACATAGGGATAAGACACGCTTAATATAGTTTCCTTTTGTGAGTGGTACATTTTCCCTCACAAATAAAAGTTAAACAAAAAACAAATTGTCGTTTAAAAGAATTTTGTGCGATAACTTGTTACAAATACTTCGGTGCTAGGAGGCCATAATGCATCCCGTGGCTAACGAGCTTCCGAAGTGACGTCACGAGTTCGTCTGCTAGCGGAAATTGCTGAGTGGCTCTACCTTATAGTAAATCCATATACCTTGCTTTACACCATTTATGTTGACTGCTGTCGATTGTTGGTAGTGAGCAGAGGTCTGCATCGGATGTTTTCGCTCGAGCGCCAAGTAGTTCATAGCATAATCCGATAGGTAGCGCACATGCATGATGGGTAAAATTGTCGCGAGCGATAAATCCTTGAACGGTATAAGCCGAGCGTTAGACATTCGTTCTTGTTACAGTGATGAACTGTGTAGTAACATCATAGATGTTTATTATTTCAAAACTTTGCAGTGTTTAACTAACCTCTCCATAGTACAACTACAAAACTTGCTTTAAAATGTAATATAAATGTTGTAGGTAAATATTCCCCCCCCCCCCAACAAGAGTGATTTTGTTTTTGCCACATCTGATAGATGTTATTGGATGTAAATGTAATTATTATAAACGGAGAATACAATCACGATAATGCAAGAAATGTATCAAGTTTTCTAGTAGTAATAATAATAATGATAATAATAATAATGATAATAATCTCTAATAATTAGTGTATCAATCTTTGCGTCTGTAACAGTTGTGCAGCATGATTATTCGTTTTATCATATTTTCTGTGACGTTATCTCTGTACTAATATTGTTATTAATCTACTGCTATATCAATAATATTTTGTAAAACGTTTCTACATTATCGCAGGATATAGGCGGAACACTATGTATGGACTTATCATATTATATATGTGGTAAATCAAATATTGAATAATTATTAATTAGGAATAATAACTGTATATCGAAGTTTTTCATACTATTTTATTTATAACCTCATGTTACTGTTTTGGTACGTTCCATTAGACGTTTGTCATAAACGCAGAAAATAAAGCCTTATTTTTACCGTGTGAGCAAAACATATGTGTATCTTATCTGTCGCTTTCCTTACAAGATAAGACATGTCGGTGAGATGACCTTGTACTGTGCTTCTATTTATTACGCGTGTATCACGACCGATCTTATCTCACTCGAGCGTGCGACATTCGACAGATTTCAAGCGAGCGATTTAACTCCAATGCAGCACTTTGGTGGTGAGCAGTAACAAAGACAAACTACTCACGTTTGACAAGCCGAATGTTAACCTAATGAATGAGACGATAATAGTTTGGAAGCTGGCGAATAGGGCGTGATTCCAAGTAACTTTGGGATGAGTAACATTGGGACATTCCTTTTTCTTTCTTCACAGGGCTGGTGAGGTGAGTCGATATTATGAAATTAATTTGACCTAAAGCAAAGTCAGATCAGATCATTTATTTCTTATTGTATTGTATTGTATTTATTAACATTCCATGGTATTCATACATTGCTTCACAGCTAGAATATGGAACAAGTCAAAAAACTTAATACTATTATAAAGTCTTAATTTATAGTCACAGTCTAGATAAAATATATACAGAAGAGATTTACAATATAGTCCACTAGTATAACACAAAGTTTCAGTATCAATTTCATGAGAGTTATTAAATGTCATGAATTCACCTACAGAATAGAAGGCGTGAGAAATTAGGTACTTCTTTAATTTGGCCCTAAATAGTCTAATGTTTTGAGTTTCATTTTTTATATCGATAGGGAGGCTATTAAAAATGTTTACTGTCATATAACGTACTCCTTTTTGATAGCACGACAGACTTGCCGATGGAGTATGAAAGTCATTTTTGACGTGTATTTATGCTATGAACTGTTGAATTAGTTACAAAGTTTTCACGATTACTTAAGAGGAAGATTATTAATGAAAGATATACTGACAAGCCATGGGAATTATTTGTAGGTTTTTTTTAAATATTCCTACAAGATTCCCTAGATTTGGCACCTACTATTATTCTAATTACTCTTTTTTTGTAAAAGGAATATACTGTTACTATCTGTGGAATTTTCTCAGAATATTATTCCAAAACTCATTACCGAGTGAAAGTATGCAAAGTATATTGTTTTTAAGGTATTGATGTTTACTACAGAGCGTTCGCCTACGGGTGGGGCCACGAAAGCGGCATGTGCTGATACGCTGCTTTGTGCGCGCAGTTGTTGAGACACGCTCGACAGTCAAGGTCGACAAGTTATCAGTTGTGAGCCAGCTGTTGCTGTGTTTTTAGGTAAAGTGCAGTTTCTTAACACAGTTTCTTAAATATTCAGCGTGTGTGTAAAATTTGTTAAAAATGCAAAACGCAAAATTCACGTATGTGAAAACAGAGTCATGTAGAGAGGTGCGTAGGCCCTAACCGTAGGCGAACGCTCTGTATCTTTTGCATAGATCTAATAGCAAATTATGCTGAATTGAGTTTCGGGGTAATTTTTTTAATATGATTTTTCCAATTTAACACATTATCAATTTTTAAGACAAGAAATTTGGTTGTTGTTTCTAATAGGGATCTATTGTTAATTATCGCGCTATGGTCCCTTTTCGGCTCTTATTTTCTTGTGTTTGCAAAAAAAAAAAATACAACTTGTGCTTGTACATTAGAGAACAACACATCCTCACTCCCTCTGCAATGTGTTCAATCTTCTGAGTGTTTCAAACTCTGTTTACCGCTGTGAAAGAAGCCACCTCCTTCGTCAAGGACATGTGAAACGTCACTGTGCTTAGTCTGTGTTTTAAGAGAACTATATATCATGAGTGTGACCTAGTTTCTGTCATGCAATGACATGCAACAAGGCAATTATTTTTATTTAACAATGCATGTAGAGCACTACAGTAATTAAATAAAGCAAAGAATTTCACTTACGCCGAGTTATTTCTTCATAGCTATAGTCATGTATCAGAATCACAATAGCATCGAAGTCTGCAGTGAAACCTTAAGAAGCGACTTTATAATTTACAATTTGCATTTATTAGTACACTTATTATTACAATTATTACAATAGGAAAACCACAAAAATAGGGGAGAGACGGGTAGTATCGGACATCGGGTAATATTGGACAGTGAGTTTCTTTCATCTACCACACGATGATAGTACCTGATTGACATGGTTACGTTTCTGTGATGTCGCATAGAGAAACGTAACAATGTCATTCAGGTACTACCATATGGTGGTAGATCAGCCGTGGCGAGAACATAACTCGTGAGACATTATGGCTCGCAGTGATAGCTGTGCTTCCAATCTCCGCCAACCCCCACCCTCACACTCACTGGAGTCAAACTTCGTTCAATTTGTATTTGTCTCTGACCTGCGAGTGGCATATGTCTCTCTCGAAACAATGTACGAAAGTTCCAAGTAGGATGGGAGGACGCATTTTTTTGCTGTCAATATGATGAGAATATTAAATGTATGATTTGTTCACAAGTATAACGAGGAAACCGGTTCTATAACATAAAACGGCATTATACTACATGTTACTGGTGATACATTAAAATGTTAAGTGTTATTGTTGTTGTTATCATAATCATAATCATCATCATCATCATCATCATCTCTGTACGTCGCAGATGTACGAATAATGCGGTTAGCTCTTCAATTTGAACTCACTGATTTACTATGTGATGTCAAATGAAATCTAGATGTAAGGACTTGACAATTGTTGAACTTCCAAATCTTTGCCAAAAAATAAATATCCGAAGTTTCGTTCTTTCGCTTGCTCTGTTGAAGCCATGTTCGCTACAACTTACGTTTGTGAAAAATTATTTTCAACAATTAAAATAGTAAAAACCAAATTTAGATCACGACTGACAGACAAATACCTTCGTGATCAACTACGACTGGCAGTAAGTGACATAATTCCTGATTTTTGAAACTTTGTCGCAGAGACATTCTGAAGACAGTTAATTTTAGATTGTGATATTGTTCTTTCTTCGTTACACGTACTAAACATTAGTTTGTAGCTTTGTACTGTATAAAATTATATTTAAGTGCTTGACGTAAGGAAAATGAAAATCCGTTAATAAGTCAGACAGTTGCTTCACTTTCCCTTCGAGTGTCCGCCTCCCTCCATAGGTGCTATGCACGTTGCAGGTTACACAGTGGCTCGGCGCACGATTACATTTTCGCCACCGCTGTGGTAGATGAAAGAAACGCACTGTCTGATACTACCCGATGTCCGATACTACCCGACTCTCCCCTACATATTAAATGTAACAGAAAGAAAGACACATTGAAAGCTATTATATTATACATAAAACAGAAATACAAATTAAAGAATTTACCCCCGTATGCGCAAACGCTCGTGTTCGGGAGTTGATTCAGTTTCATTAGTGCTAGCAAAATGCCATTTTGTGAAATAAGTCCGAAGATTAGCCTGGGATTATCTGATATTCGCTTTCTGGTTGGAGAGAAACTCTAGACACCCTCAAGCAAGGAACCAGCCAAAGCGCATTCGAATCGACTGCGACGTCTCAAAAGCTTAAGACGCGCTTCTTACCCCTCGACCACAACAGTGGCCTAGAAAATTATTCAAGACTAAGAATCGTGATCGTAACCTAACGCAATTAAAATAAATACAGTAGTAACACAATCGTAAAATTATGTAGAACTGTAAACAACACACGCCGACGGCATAGCTCTGTCGACTAAGGCGCTTGCCTGCCGATCCGGAGTTGCGTTCGGGCGTGTGTTCGATTGCCGCTTCGGCTGATTACCTGGTTGGGTTTTCTCTGAGGTTTTCCCCAACCGTAAGGCAAATGTCAGGTAATTATGACGGATCCTCGGCCTCATCTCGCCAAATACCACCTCGCTATCACCAATCCCATCGACGCTAAATAACCTCTTAGTTGATACAGCGTCGTTAAATAACTAAGTAAAAAAACAACAATCAGTAGGCTTGTAATATTGGGGACCGACAGGATGCGTTACAGTGGTTTGAAGTTGACTATACGTTCATCAGTCAGTACTCTAGCATCCATAAACAGTGTACCTGCTGAATACTCCGTTCGCCAGTAACTACAGATGCAGGGTTTAGAAAGTACCTGACCCATCTCCTGACAATGTCGCTGCCGTCAACTCTCTTGAAAATCATTCTTTGAAGTTTTATTTAATAACATGCAAAATTATGATAAACAATCATGCAAGGCATACCTATACAAACGCTTCATAAAGTGAACAGGAGCTGTCGAGATTTCCTAGCAACGGATCTGTCCATCACTGATGATGGGTCCTTCAACACATCCCAACTTCTCTCCCTCTGAATGGATAGAATTGCTAGATTACAAAGCCTTGTGCTTGACTTGATTGTCGAATTTTTTCTTAGTTTCAGAGCTTTGAAAAGTTTTATATCATTGCCTTAATGAAGGACGAACATTTACTAATATCCATTTTTGGAGACTGAGGTGCTTCCGATAATGAGTTTGCAAGAGCAAGAATATCGTCTAAACATACCAAATAAAACAAGGTGTCAAATTTTTCTAGCTGATGTAACAATTCATAGCCTCCACAGCTTCCTTCTTTTTATCGCTGCCAGGCAATTTTTTAGGCTCAATTCAACACAGTTAAATTGGCTCTTGAAGAAATGAACGCATTTTTGACTTCTTACTTTAATGCTATCGACTGTAGCTATTGCTCTGGATCAATGGTTTAGTTTTAATGTTGAGTATTTTCCATAAAAAACGCAAATTTCGCATATTTTTGGGTGGGCCTGGGCACACCTTGCCCACCTGGTGGCTACGCCATCGTAGAGTAAACAGTGTACCTGCTGAATACTAATAAAAATGCCGAAGGTTAAAGGTTCTCAGGCGCTTTATTTTGCAGCGGAATTTGGTGAGTGATGCTAGGGACTGGATTAATCTTGCTCAGGATAGGGACCGAAGGCGGGCTTATGTGAGGGGGGCAATGAAACTCCGGGTTCTCTAAAAGCCATTTGTAAGTAAGTAACTGAGACAGTAGGGCAAACAAACTGCGGAATGAAAGGTACCGGGTACGCATCCAGATGGTGACTGGACTCTTCTTGGCATTAGATCTTCCAGGACAGCTCCGGGGTGCACAGAGCCTCCTATCAAATTGAGCAACCCTGCCTGTTCTTTCGGGTTAAAAAAGTTGCCTGGAGCGTAGTGCTAACCACATAACCTCCTAATCAATTCTATTCAATTCAATTTATTAAGCCATTAAACATACAGTGATAGGCTTCGTCACAATACAGAAGGGAGTAAAAAAAAGCATACATTTGAAAATACACATATAATTGAAAACAGTACAGTTTCATTAGAATGAAAACACAAAACATTTTGAAACTCTAAAATTAATGAAAACACTTTACTCTTAATGCAATATTTGTAACTAAATGTAAATAACTTTATTTATTAAAAAACAATTTCGTATCAATTTATGTTAAGAAACTCATCTACAGAGTAGAAAGGATTAATTAAAAGCCAATTATAAAATATGGCTTTGAAACTATTGATTGGTAACTTATAATATTGACTGCGAAGTTTTTTATATAATTTCATCCCTATGACAGAAAAATTTGTACTAGTTTTATGTAATCTACAGTATGGAATATTAATTTGTTTACTATTTCTAATTTCATGATCATGTATATTGGCTATTAATGAGTAACTGTCTATATTTGGTCGAGTGTAAAGAACTAGGTCGTATGTGTGTGTGTCTTACTTACTTACTTACAAATGGCTTTTAAGGAACCCGAAGGTTCATTGCCGCCCTCACATAAGCCCGCCAGCGGTCCCTATCCTGTGCAAGATTAATCCAGTCTCTATCATCATACCCCATCTCCCTCAAATCCATTTTAATATTATCCTCCCATCTACGTCTCGGTCTCCCTAAAGGTCTTTTTCCCTCCGGTCTCCCAACTAACACTCTATATGCATTTCTGGATTCGCCCATACGTGCTACATGCCCCGCCCATCTCAAACGTCTGGATTTAATGTTCCTAATTATGTCAGGCGAAGAATATAATGCGTGCAGTTTTGCGTTGTGTAACGTTCTCCATTCTCCTGTAACTTCATCCCTCTTAGCCCCAAATATTTTCCTAAGCACCTTATTCTCAAACACCCTTAACCTATGTTCCTCTCTCAGAGTGAGAGTCCAAGTTTCACAACCATACACAAGAACCGGTAATATAACTGTTTTATAAATTCTAACTTTCAGATTTTTGGACAGCAGACTGGATGATAAGAGCTTCTCAACCGAATAATAACACGCATTTCCCATATTTATTCTGCGTTTAATTTCTTCCCGAGTGTCATTTATATTTGTTACTGTTGCTCCAAGATATTTGAATTTTTCCACCTCTTCGAAGGATAAATCTCCAATTTTTATATTTCCATTTCCTACAATATTCTGGTCACGAGACATAATCATATACTTTGTCTTTTCGGGATTTACTTCCAAACCGATATATATATATATATATATATATATATATATATATATATATATATATATAAATTTATGACAGTTAATATCTGTGACTGTTTGAAAGGAGGTCGGCAATGTTCAAGATAGTTTGATTGACATAGAATTCTAATGGCTTTCTTTTGCAAAATCAAGACACTCTCAATTTTGCTACCATTTCCCCCAAAAATTAAAGCTTACTTAATTATCGACTGAAAGAACGAAAAGTAGACACGTCAACTCTAACTCCATGCCCACTATACCATACAGCAGGCATGTCAATTGACGCCCACAGGAGCAAGCGCGCGCTTGAGAGCCTGAGCGCTTTACAGCGGAAAGGAAAGAGACAGACGAAACAGGTGGTATATACCGCTTGGTCGAACTATATTCAGGGATGGCCAGCACTGATTCAATAGATAAAGGGAAGAGAACTTATTAAAACTGTTTCCATGTTAATTTTTAGATTTGCCCGAGAAGTATAAGTGCATTATAAGAATGTAAGTTTTAATTTTAATGCTCATTTTTCACAAGTTTGATTTTTTTTATTCAAAAGAAATATTTTCTCAACTTTGCGTATAGAAAAGTGAACTTTTCAGGTATAAGCCTATTTATTTTCGTAAATCTAATATACCGTATATACGTATTACTGAAGATAGTATATCGAAAATTTTGAAAATATTCGCATGGAAATTGTTTGTAAGGAAATGAATTAACAAAGCAACTACTGCTACATCATAAGCAAAAGATACGTGCCCATGTGTTGTAAAAATGTCAGCTCTATAGCTTCAGCAGATTTCGAGAAAATCATTTAATATTCTAATAATAGGAAGTTGCTCACAAATATCACCTTAAAAGCATAATGCGATAAGAGTTTTGTTATGTAATATTAGTTACACTTAAAACAGATACAGTACCTTGGTAACTTTGTTTTGTACTGTAATAGTGTTTTGATTAGTTTATTGATTACTTTTGTAAGGCTAAAGATACCATCAATATAAATTCCAACTTATCATGTCATACTCAATATCTTTCTTTGGAATATCACTTTCTTTATGAATGTTGTGTTTCATCCACTTAATACAGTATAATATTATAGTACTATGGAATTTAAGTGAATATTCCTTCTTAACTCTCTATTATATTATTAAGATTTAAAACACAAGTGCAATATTAAGAAATCAGTGTTAGTACTTTTTGTTTTACAGACAATATAGATAATATTAAACAGAAAGAAGCCATATAAAAATAACGTTATAAAATGTCACGTTGCGTTTGAAGTTTGTGCACCACTGTTTTCTTAATCCAACAGGCTGCTTATTCATATACACAACCCTTCCTCTTTCCATACTTAGCGCTTGCTGCCCGCGGACGACGTCAAGGTCAGAAAAATGCGCTTGCTTTGACATCACTGTCATACAGCGTCATGAGATAGGCTACTTTACTTTATATCCAGCTATTTTTGTTAAGAATTATAACTCTGCTGATTAGATATTTCCCTTCCTGTTCTCTTCGGGACAACATTTTTTGTCATAAATAAGTTAAACAGCTATATGTTCCATATAAATCTACGTTCTACTAGTTACGTTCCTGAAGACTGTATTTCCAAGAAAGACGAAACCGGTCTAACAAGAAATCAACGTGTGAATACGACGGAAAATAAGTACAGTTTCAGAAACAGATTTTGCTCTATTTGGAGAAGAATAATCTGCTCTCCCGTGTGTGCATTTGTTTTTTGAATGCGCCCAACATAGTTCTTAAGGCGAAAGTAAAGATGGCCCGCAGAATTGCCGGTCGGTTGCTCCTGCTGCAGGGTGTGGTGGACAGCAGTATCCTCAAGATGCATGCAGTCCCTCCATATAGACACTGAGAGGGAAATGAAGTGGTGAAAGTAGATCTGGTGGTATAATAGTCCGTTCCTCTGCGGCATCTCAACATTCAGCCTCCGAGGACGACGCAGCACAGTCCCTAGCCAGAAGACCGGCCGCTATAAATCTCACAGCCATGAAGCTCGCGGTATGTATTCCCAGCGCTCGCGTCGCTGCACGCTATCGTGTCGTGTCGGACGGAGATCGTCCAATTGAATGACAACGACGATGTTCATAGTCGAGATCTCTTATCGCTACTTCTAAATACACACAACATTACTTCTGCTAGTGAAACTACTGTTCGTAAAATTAAATTATTCATATTCATGGGATCAATATTTCATTGTCTTTAATTTTTAATAGCCTACGTTGTTTCTAATTGTATTTCCTACAAGGTAAACTTAAATTTTTGCATTTAACTTTGAGTTTACAGATCTGATAATCATAGAAGATTAATGGCCAGTTTGTCCAAGTAATGTTTAATTTTTCTTAACGAATGTTAAATTAACACACTTTATTTTTAACGCTTTGTTAATGTATTTTCCATTTGTTCAACATAATTTTAAGATAACCAACACTTAACTATAACATCTGTTAGCACTATTTTAACTACTCAACAGCAGTTGGTTATGATTCTACACATGTAAGACAATTTTTGATTGGCTAAAATTAATCTTTAAAATCTATATTATAGAGTAAGTCATGAAACTTGCATAAAATGACAGCCTGTTATAGTAGGCCACGCTCCATAAACAAACAGTTGACAAATGAAAGTTGTAGGTGACGTGCTGAATAATAATTACAAAGTAAGGTTATATTTCCTCATTGCGATTATGGATACGAAAAACGAAAGAAATAAAATAACACTGATGTATTTAAACAGTCCAAAGTATTTTTTAAATGTTATATTACCAGTCATGTGCTAAACATTCCCTACAGAGAGACACAAAATA
This sequence comes from Periplaneta americana, assembly GCF_040183065.1. Classification (NCBI taxonomy): domain Eukaryota; kingdom Metazoa; phylum Arthropoda; class Insecta; order Blattodea; family Blattidae; genus Periplaneta; species Periplaneta americana. Next base: position 154,182,831 of record NC_091128.1, on the reverse strand, counting down.
ATTTCGCAACTTCTGTTCGAACAGCTGTGGAGACATCGGCCATGTTTAACTAACTGTTAAACGAGTTATCTGCCCGAAATCCTACATTTAAAATTAACAAACTGTTAACAATCTGTTAAACCAAACTGGTGTTGAAAACATACCATTTTATTAATTAACGAACTGTTTAGAGTTTAACAGTCGTTAAATTTTCTAACAATACTTGGAAAAACCGGCCATAACAGTTGGAAACTAAAGTAAAGTTTTACCGCAAAAGAGAGAACAAATATACTGTATTGCAACATAAGTGGCGTATTTGAGTATTATCGAAAAAAAGATTAAAACTTTTCTTATTATCCAATTTAATAAACTCTATTTCACCCTGAGGTATATTAGGGTTATATTTGGCATCAAAATACATATTTTATAACCAATAAACAATAGTAAAGTTATAATATAAAATAGTGGTCACAGTTACAATTCACGTGAATTATGTAGAAGTATGCACATTAGTGAAAGAATGGCTCCTGTTAAAGATTAATGAGATGTTTGAGGAATAATCAATGCAAAAGATATACAAGAATGTCTAACCGTTTCAGAGTAAATACACGACCTAAAAAGATAATCAATAGTAGATTAAAATAACAAAGTTTAACTTTCACTTTCAAATTAATACTTAATTCATGAACAATGAAACAGTTAAGAGTAATAAAGGGATATTACAAGCAATGATTTACGGTTACAAGTTATATACTTGATTCAGGAACAAGTGCAATAATTAAAATAATAAGACAAGTAATAACTTACAGTACAACTAACGAATAACGAAATTCTTGAAGGGCAATATATAGTAGTAGGGGTATAAAACTTAATATTTTCGCTCCAGAAATTTATTTTTACGAAATTGAACTTACAACTGTCATTCCTATATGATCTAAAATATAGAATTTAAGAAATCTGTTTAACTATTTATTTTATAGAGTAAAACAAAATATTATAAAAAAGAAAATGGGATTTCCTAAATGTATTTTATTTATGTACAGAGAAATAACTTGATTCAAAGGAAGATTTTCAATTCAAAAGAAATTGTGTGAGAATGTTTGGAAAAATAAGCATAGGTTTATTTACATGAAAGACTTACAATAGGCTATAGTTATAAATAGATGAACATTTAAAATTTGTTGAATACTTTACAATCAGCTGAAGTAAAATTTCTGTAGTGTTTGTTCAGAACATGATAACTTCCTGTTATCTACACTTATCGGTGGCTACATAGAAGCTATAGGAAAGCATGAGCATTTGTATATAATTAAACAGTGCTCTAATCTATATTATTTTCATTCACTTTTGTATGTAAACTAGAATTCTGATTTTTTAAGGAAAAGTGAAAATAAAAATGCTTGTATCTCAAAACAGTATTTTTGGAGTTACATGTTCTGAGCAAACACCACAAATTTGTTGATTATAATTTTATAAATAAAGATACGTTCACATAAATATTAATAACTGAAAATTATAATTCGTATTTGACAAAAGCAGGATTCCCATTACCATGAAATTAAAAATCGAAACTAAATTCGATTCATTCAAACGACAATTATCATACATCTTGATTACACAACTTTTAACACTGTATCACTTCGGAACATGTATGATAATAACTTTCCTGTGTTAAATTTTAACGTACCTTGTTAACATCGGTCATCTTCGGAACTCACCGAAGATGGCCGAGAATAGGTCGAAACATGTTAACAAGACACGTTAAAATTTAACACAAAGTTCTTATCGTACATATTCCGAAGAAAATTATCATGTTGCGCTTTCGAGTTTTGGGGTGTGAGTATAATGATGGAAATAAAAAAGTTGCAAAGGATTTCAAAACAATAGAGAAATAAATCAATCTAGATTCATAAAGAATACTTTAGTAAAAGAATGCATAAGAAGGAACTTGGGTTCCACAAGCATGAGAATGTAGGTCGCGAACCAGTTTAATCTGCTAACATCAGTCTCTTCGTTTCACATAAGGTGAATGTGATTCTCGTGGCGCATGACTGTGGCTGTTCTTAGAAACGAGAGAAAAAAATGAAGTGCACAGGTAACGTAGATGCATCACAAATGGTTGCACTAGGAACAAGTAATGGATGCTGGAAGTGTGAAAGAGAGAAGAAAATTGTTATATTTTAGATATAACTAGTTAAGATCATCATCATCATCATCATCATCATCATCATCATCATCATCATCATCATCACCTTTAAGTATGCTTAAATGCGACAGGCTCATGTCAATAGATTTACTGGCATGTAAAAGAACTTATGGGGGACAAAATTCCTGCACATCCGGCGACGCTGATATAACCTCTGCAGTTGCGAGCGTCGTTAAATGAAACATAACATTTAACATTTAACATTCATAATCACCATCACCATAATCAATCACAAATGACTTGTTAGATCTATTTCGGTTTCAATCAATAGTGTTTTCAAAGGCCTTCTTTTATGTCTGCAAGTCGGCCTCGGTAGCGTAGTCGGTATGGCATTGGCCTTCTATGCTCAAGGTTGCGGGTTCGATCCCGGCCCAGGTCGATGTCATTTAAGTGTGCTTAAATTCGACAGACTCATGTCAGTAGACTTACCAGCATGTAAAAGAATTTCTGCGGGAGAAAATTCCGGCACACCGGCGACTCTGATATAACCTCTGCAGTTGCGAGCGTGGTTAAATAAACCATAATTTAAATTTTTCATGTCTGCAAAATTTTTATTCGTAATCCGTTACAGGCTGCCATCATCCAGTCTGCTGTCAAAAAATCTGAAAGTTAGAATTTATAAAACAGTTATATTGCCGATTGTGTATGGTTGTGAAACTTGGACTCTCACTTTGAGAGAGGAACAGAGATTAAGGGTGTTTGAGAATAAGGTTCTTAGGAAAATATCTGGGGCTAAGAGGGATAAAGTTACAGGAGAATGGAGAAAGCTACACAACGCAGAACTGCACGCATTGTATTCTTCACTTGACATAATTAGGAACATTAAATCCAGACATTTGAGATGGGCAGGGCATGTAGCACGTATGGGTGGCGAAACCATAAATGCATATAGATTATTAGTTGGGAGACCGGAGGGAAAAAGACCTTTGGGAAGGCCGAGACGTAGATGGGAGGATAATATTAAAATGGATTTGAGGAAGATGGGATATGATGATAGAAAGTGGATTAATCTTGCACAGGATAGGGACCGATGGCGGGCTTATGTGAGGGAGGCAATGAGCCTGCGGGTTTCTTAAAAGCCATTTGTAAGTAAGTACGTAAGTAAGTAAGTAAGTAAGTAATCGGTTACAGTCTAGCCAATCCGCTTTTGTTCCTAAATATTATGTTATATCCATGTTTTTATGTATTGTTGTGTTCATTACTTCGAGTTCTATTATTGACTCTGGACAGAAATAATAATGATTGTTTTTAATCAGCTACCTTGAAGGAGCTGCTTGGCCAATGATTCTGCTCAAAATATCATGAAAACTTTGCACTATCTCTTTTACATTGTCTTACTAGGAGCAATCGTAGACTCGTCATAAAATTGCCTTAAATGTATAATTATATGATCTAATTACTGGTAGCAAGTGGTATCTATAATAAGAAATGCAATTAGATATGAGTTCATTGTGAGTTTTTATTCAAAGATAACATTTTGAGGCGTCTAAATGTAATCGTTCGCTATCTTAGCTGTGAAGAGTTATGTCGTGTACAAGGGTGAGTGTATGTGTAAGTATAGTTTAGGGAATGGGTGAGGATGATGATGATGAGGAAGGGAGAAGGGAAAACTCGGTGCCGGCAAGTAGCCTACTCCTGTCGAATAGCACCAAAAGGGCCGCCAGGCTTGACGTTCCCATCCAACGGACGAATCACTATCAACAATGATACAATATGCCTTCATTTCATATGCACTGCGAAGAGATTTGAGATTTAACCCAGGCATATAGGTGCACAATTTAGGGAAAAATAAATGTTGACAGACGGAGAAAACGATGAGACCAGTTTTAAATTGGCCTACACCAAAACTGAAAAGTGCCAGTGGTCATAAACCTGTGTATATTTTTGTGTGGCTTTACTTTGTTTATAGTGTTTTTTTTTCTCTCTCTCCCTTTATTTCTTGTGTAGCTTTACTTTGTATATAGTGTATTTTTTTCTCTGTTTATTTCTATTATTGTATTTGTATTCCTGGTGTTGTGGAAGAGAAGGCCTGATGGCCTTAACTACATAAGAATAAATAAATAAATAAATAATACATAAACTGTGTAGTTCATGAAAATGTTATTAACTTGCAGATCAACGTGGTGGCCCTCGTCATGTTCTGCTCCGTTCTCACCGAGGGGCAAGAGCTTCTTCGAGAGAGACGGGGTGTGTCGAGTGGATACGAGACTCACGAAGAAAGTGGTGACCACGAAGTAGCCGGAGGCTACGGAGGTGGCGGTGGCGGCGGCGGCGGTCACGAGTTCGAGCCCATCACCAAGCACGAAGTCGTGAACCACTACTCCATCCCGGTCGTGAAGGCCGTGAAGGTGCCCGTGCCCCAACCGATACCCGTCGCTGTTCCCCATCCAGTGAACGTCCCCGTGCCCCATCACGTCATCATTCCCGTCCGAGTTCCTGAGAGGGTTGAAGTTCCAATTGTCAAGACTATTCAAGTTCCAGTCGAAAAACCTTATCCTGTGATAGTTGAGAAACCTATCCCTGTTCCAGTCGAAAAGCCTTACCCAGTCACTGTTGAGAAGAGGGTGCCCATCCCTATCCCTAAGCCCTACCCAGTGCATTATCCGGTCTACAAACACATCTACCACGCACCGAAACACCATCACCACTAACCTGCTAGCAATCATCGTACATTATAAATCATATTTTACACCGTCATAATTCATCAAATCTAGCATAAGACAGCGTTGGTAATCTGTACGCGCAAGGGAGATAACTTCTCAAGAACAGATCCAAAGAATATCTTAAGGCTAATTTTAATTCTTATATACGGTCATTCCTGACAAGAGTCCAGTTTTTAACATTTAACGTTAGTTCCAGTCTGTTTAAACATAAATCAGGAAAATGATCATAGACTGAATGTAAACATATGAAGAGTTCGCGGGAAAAACGTTGAATGTCACAGTTTTGTTAAGGTTGATGTCATTATCTAATTCAATGGATCACTACGAAATTTAATGTTGTTGTTATGAAAAATGATAAAAAGGAGAATTATCACCAAGAATATAGTAATCCTTTCCTTTATTTTCTATAGAAACAGTACTACATCTTGCAGTTATAGACTCAATTAGATCATTATCTAATCCTTAACAGAAATGTGACATTCATCGTTTTTTCCGCGAAATCTTCATATGGGTGTTCTACAATATAGTTTTTTCAAGGAGAGAGGGATTTAAATTCTTCAAAACTGTTGGGAATTTATTGTCTATTCAGTGTGAGACGATTGGGCAACTGCTCACATAGCTATTACAACGAGTCCCAAGGCCACGTTCAAGGTCAAAAGAACGGGCGTACTTTTATTTTTCTACATTCCCTTTCACTCCTATTGTCATTGTCAAGGTTTCCACTGTCATCGTAGAAGGTGTATACCGTCTTAGAATGAATAAAATCAAGTAAACATTGTTAAGTAGGACTTTGAAAATAACTGAATATTAAATGTATTAAATGCTCAATAAATAAGTTTGAAGATAGCACAACGTATTATTCGAGTGTACCATGTTCGTCGTTGACTGTTCAGGTATTCAAAAATTAATTTTTATAATCATTTAAGTAAACTAAACATAAATATATATATTTTTAATATTTTCACTATTTTCTAGAGATTATATCGAATTAAAATTCTAACAATCTCCATCACAGAGCTTAGTTCATGATTTTATTATGAGTTAATGGAGAAATTGTTCTACTATGTAACTTTTATTGCTTTTTCTGCAATCTGTCTTCCGACAAATATAAAATACGTACCAAGCAGCATATCGTAAGACTATATGAAATGAACATACGTACGTCCTATATTATATTATGCACATCGTAAGATAGTTGATATAACATCTCGCAAAAATTTTAAGTATATTTACAATTATTTTTAAAAATTAATATTTTTTTCTATGGATTGGAATTTATGTAACATTATTTCCACACGTAATTTTATTAGATAGTCTCTATTTTTGAAAAAAAAAGTAAATGATTAATAAACAAAACGTTAGTAGTAAAGACCCATTTCAACTAATGGCTCGTTGAGTACAAAGAATACAGAACTAAAAATTATGAAGCATTTCGTTAAACGTATGTGTATGATCTACAGTAATTAACAGTAATGCCAACTTAATTAGGCCTACTGTACTTATGCAATTTCTTTAAATTTATTCTGAAAATGAAAAAACATTGAGACAAACTAATTCATTTACATCAATTACTCAATACTATTTTATATATTTCATATAATCTCTAAGAAACTGCAGTTTACTTCATATAATTTACAACACCGAAATTTCCCTAATCCGACGATATTTAACTTACTCTTCATGGTACGTATATTCGAAATAACTACATCAATGCCTTGAACATTTATGGTATTTGATAAACGCGAAACGAACATTCCTATTGCATATCTGTGCATAACTTCGAACATGGAACATTAGTACTAGAATTCTATATGCTATCCCTCTAAGAATAATACATTTATAATATTATCTGTACATTTATAATATTATCTGGGTAATTCTAGCCTGTGAGACTTCATTACTTCGCTGAGTTCAAAGTAACTTCATTTAGACACACTGTATCGACACAGCGCGAGGGGCATAGCCAATCAAACCAAGCTATATCATGTTCAGTCATTTCCATTAGGGATATTGTTTTCGTATTTTAATTATTTCAGCTCCTCTCTCCCTCTTTGTTTTCGTACAATTTCGATGCTGCTGCTGACAGCCGTCACCAATCATATCCGCAGGACTCTATCTTCAATGCAGGCCCGATCAAAATCGATCCCTAACAATAAAGCCAGCGTTAATTTAATGTACCAATGACTTTGTTGATGTTGTCTTTGTGTTTCTAATTTGTTACGTATAGATCCAATCTTTTGTTATGTTTGTATATGTATATATGTATTCCGTTTTTTTTTTAAATAAAATGCAATACCAAACGAACAATAGTGAATGCAGATATGATTTAATTGGGTCCTCTCTCACCATCCTAGTCACAGTCCTAATCCACAGAATTTAATTATGTAATTAAACCATAAAAAAGATGAACCAGAGAAAATAGAATTGTGCAAAAGTGAACATAGTGCCTGTTCTATGTAAAGATTAATTTTTGGTCCTACAGAATATATTTGTTATAGTAACAATGATTATAGAGGGGAAAAATTCGCTCCGGCGCCGGGGATCGAACCCGGATCCTCGGTTCTACGTGCAAAGTGTTCTAACCACTGAGCTACGCCGAAGTTCAATTCACAGCACCGGATCGAATCCCTCTTCTACAGTGTTTTTCCCTTTGTGGCCTGACTCCAAGTTCGACATATTGCTGACATATATTAATACAAGAAGCGCACTCCACTGAGTGACTTGGTGGCCGGGATTCCACAGTAATATGCACTGATGGGAGAAAAATCTACGTAAAGATTAATTTTTGGTCCTACAGAACATATCTGTTATGGTAACAATGATTATTAGAGGGGGAAAATTCGCTTCGGCGCCGGGGAACGAACCCCTAGTCCTTGGTTGTACGTACCAAGTGCTCTAATCACTGAGCTACGCCGAAGTTCAATTCACAGCACCGGGTCGAATCCCTCTCTATTGTTTTTCCCTTTGTGGCCTGAATATAAGTTCAGAGAGTATTGCATGATAATAACAATTACATTCATAGATTTAAACACAATTTTGAAAATAATTTAGGAGAAAATGACTTACAACTTATAATCTTATTATTCACTGAATAATAAAAAAGATGTATTCGGAAATATGATATATTTAAGCCAATAATCTATATATATATATATATATATATATATAATTTGAAGTGGTAATGGAAATTACGGGAAAACGGCTGAACGGATTTTAATGAATGACCCATCATTTTGAAGATTGGAACCCAAGGTTTTTTTTAGAAAAATAGTAGTTTTCAGTGATCTGTCAATTTTCCTACATCATTTTTCTATTTTCCAAAATCCATCTTTCGTCAGTTTCGAGAACTAATTAATTGCATTTCAGAATAAAACAAAACACACACTACAATAAACAATACACTATTACACAAAAGGCCATGACCTACAGGATTGCTGACAGAGTTCAGATGGCTCCGATTCTTTCACATCATAATGACAATATGTTGATCTTCATTTGTGTAATTGTTTGATAACGTATAAAATAGTAATATGCGTTACAAGAGCGGTACGTTGAAGTTTTCATGTTCCAGGAAAAGTTTGAAAAAGCGAAACGTAGTTGACCTTTTTAATTTCCGAAAAAAAAAAAAAAAAAAACATACCGCTCGTGTATCGTACATTATTTTGTGCGAAGATCGTTTATTACATACCTGAAAGAGGAATTTCTAATTAGTTGCAATGAAATCTCCATCTTGGTTTCTGTTCAATGACGGCAAATTTGGAAAACGCAAATATCTATCTTCAACATTGTTGCTTTAAAATGTTTTCTGTGTTTACTATACTCCAGCAGACCGTGATATACGTCTGTCTTTTTTTTCCCCCAGTCTATAAATGCGAACTTAAAACAAACGGTAAGGTTATGTAATGATTTATTTTTCATTTTAATATTTTAACAATATTATTTATATAACATACTGCAGTAATAACATCGGCATCTGGAATCTTGTTGATTTTTTCACGGCTTCCTTAATGTTACTTGCATCAAGAATGCAGTAACTTTAGTGGAGTTGTAGAGTTTACTTAATTTTTGCAAATATTTAAAAACAATAATTAACAGTGCAATTTAGGTGAAATTGCAGTGGTAAATTTCCAATTTATAATTATTACTATATTGAACGTCTCTAAAAATAATATGTTAAAAGCCTAAAGCAGTAAAATCAATATGTCACTTAAGCGGTAAGAAGAGGAAAATTGTTATATCTGTTAGGTTGGGAATATTGAATGTGGAATTTTAGACTTACCGCGGATTGGTTTTGTGCGGAAACCAAGCAAATACGCACGATCTCGCACAATAGTAATATACGTTACAAGAGCGGCATGTTGACGTTTTCTTGGTCAAGGAAAAGATTGAAAAAGCGAAACGTAGTTGAGCTTTTTTAATTTCCGAGAACATGAAAACAAACATACCGCTCGTGTATCGTACATTATTTTGTGCGAAGATCGTTTATTACATACCTGAAAGACGAATTTCTAATTAGTTGCAATGAAATCTCCATGTTGGTTTCTGTTTAATGACGGCAACTTCGAAACACCAAAATATCTTTCTTCAACATTGTTGCTATAAAATGTTTTCTGTGTTTACTATACTCCAGCAGGCTGTGATATACGTCTGTCTTTTTTTTCCCCCAGTCTATAAACGCGAACTTAAAACAAACGGTAAGGTTATGTAATGATTTATTTTTCATTTTAATATTTTAACAATATTATGTATATAACATATTGCAGTAATAACATCGGCATCTGAAATCTTGTTGATTTCTTCACGGCTTCCTTAAGGCTACTTGTATCAGGAATGCAGTAAGTTTCGTGGAGTAGTAGACTTTACTTAATTTTTGCAAATATTTAAAAACAATAATTAACATTGCAATTTAGGTGAAATTGCAGTGGTAAGTTTCCAATTTATAATTATTACTATGTTAAACGTCTCTAAAAATAATTGTTAAAAGCCTAAAGCAGTAAAATGAATGTCGCGCTTAAGCGGTAAGAAGAGGGAAATTGTTATGTGTGTTAGGTTGGGAATACTGAATGTGGTATTTCACACTTACCGCGTATTGGTTCTGTGCGGAAAACAAGCAAATACGCACGATCTCGCACAAAATAATTTACAGGTCTGATTCTCTGGTCTGTAGTTTTCCGAGTACAGCTGTGTATTGGATATTAAGAACTACAAAACTTAAGAATGTTTGATGACATTATTACCATTAAAAATGAAATATTATTATAGTTAATGCAACACATAATGGTATACTGATGACATGAAAGTGAAACCTTTTGGGGTTGTAAGTAGACGCAGAGGAAGAATATTTTATATTAGATTTTCATTTCTATGCTTCACTGAGCAACGGCTATATATGTTACTGAAAACTATAAAACTTACGTAAGGTAACAATATTGTTATTAAAATGAAATACTTTTATAGTTATTAATCAAGCATTGTGGATCTTTTTCATATATTTAGTGGCAGTGTGATATAGATATTTATATGTCTGATTCTCTCATTTTCCTTGGTAGTAATTGAGTCATGCTTCCTATTTTAGCTGCGTCTTTAAACTACATCAAAATTAATTTAATATTTCTTTGGTTTAATCGATTAGATTTGTGATGGCTGCCAAGCACATTTTGTTGTAGGGAAAATAGCATGTCATTTCACTTCTCGCTACCGTGATGAGTAAGTTTATTTCCCGCAACCAGCAACGAATGAGACACTGAAACTGCTAACGATTTACGATGGACAATTTTATTTAGGGCGCATATAAGATTCTACAACTCTGACATATCATTCGCCTCATTTTCCGCATCTCAGCAATAGATTCCTCACAACAGCCTATATTACAGAAAATACACGGAATAACATTTATTGTTACACAAATTAATCCAGCATTATTTGGTAGATCAGTATTGTTTGGAGGAAGCGCAAAAATTACAGTTCCGAAGAAAAGACCAAAAAGTATTACTTACTGATAAAATAAGAGGCCTACAAGATTTTGTAGTCTCTTGATCACCTCAGCAAGATCTCTTAATGGGAAAAAGTGATTCTGCCCTTTACATTTCAGAGTAGTTCACGAAACATGCAGCAGCTATACCAAGATGCTAAATCTTCTGTTCAAAGCATGACAAACCTTACAGTTTCTTAATTTTCACCTACAATTCGCAATGACCCGAAATAGCTACTGCATTACTCCTACATGAAAACCTCGCTGACCGTCCTGGCATTGTTACTTGCGATTTCGCATTGGAACTCAAGAACTGAAGACGGATAGGTTCAGGGAAAAGTATTTTTACATAAAAAACATTCAGAGGAGTATGTTTCATTATTATGGAAGCAAATAACTTTCAAAATGTCTGGTATTCTTCATTGAAAATAAATCTGAACAATTTTTATTTGAACTTCTTATGGACTCAGTTTGCGGCATATGCTGCACAAGCCACTAGCATTTATTTTAATAGTGCAGCGAAACGCACTGATATGATTAGTTATTATTATTAAGCGAACCATCTATACAGAAGTAATTTTATTTCTTGTTCAGTATGATGACATTTCTTCGAACACATAAAGGCTGAGGTTTATCATTTTCTTGCTATACGAAAGGACTACAAAATAGTTTACAAAAGTTGGATCAGAATGAAAAGAACTGGAGTAGGCCTAATCACTCCTGACAGTGGGTGAACTATTTTTTAATTGATGTCCGTAAAACGAACTTTCTCGCCGGATTCCTCACCTGATTGTCTATAGCTGTCATTGTTCGCCTCAAGCGATGGAGAACGGAGATATTATGTTCCTGCGACCGAATAGAAGAAGGGTCATGGTGTAAGTCAAAAGAAACCATGACGGTCTCTATTAGTTGCGTAGCGGTTTTCGAAAGTTGTGGGAAGTGAAAACTAAAGCGGAAGTGAATAAGGCTGTTGAATCTATTCCTATTAGATGCATTTCCGTTCTGACAAATTCGGTCGTGCTGTTTCATTGCTGCCACCTTTAAGGCATTGTCATAGTGTAGCCCAATAATTGAAGGGTTCAGAACCATAGTGGGCCAAGCGCCATTTACAAAAACCGTAGAAAAGATAAGGGTTAAAAAGAAGTTATTACCATAAAATTGTTTAGTCGCACGTTAAAAGGTGTTAAAGTTTTTTAAAAAAGGTTATATAACTTGGACAGACGGCCCGTTTCGACGTGATGTTACGTCTTCATCAGTGTCTCCTGAACTACTGGTGATCTTGAATTCTGCGATGTGCATTTGTCGGTTGTAGGGGTGGGGGTGTGTTGCTCTTATGGTGGGGGCTGGTTGTTTGTGTGTTATGACGTATCATGATATCGAATAATGTGTGGGTATTGAACTGTAATTGTGTATTAAGTATATGTTGTGGGTATGTTATTGTATGTTTATATATTTCGTATTGTTCTAAGATGTTTAACTGTGAACTTTTTGGTGTGATGTGTCAAATTTCCATATCTGTTTCTATATTATTGTAGTCATGATTATTGTTGATAATGTGTTCTGCGTAATTTGATGTGATGTAGGGTTTGGTTATAGCTTTAATATGTTCATTATATCTTGTATGAAAGGATCTTCCTGTCTGTCCCATGTAAAAATGTGGGCAACTATTGCATTTTAGTTTGTAAACTCCAGTTGAATTATAGGCCTATTTATTTGGATGTATAATGTAATTATTTAGATATTTCTGTGTTGTGTTGTTTTGTATGCTCTTGTATTTTAGTTTTCTGAATGAAGTTGCAATTTTGTAAGTATTGGTAATTATTGTGATATGTTAATGTTATGTATTTATTCTCACGTGGTGTTTTTGTTGGTTTGTTCTGTTTTTGTTTTGCCTTTTTTTATTAGTGTGTCTATTATGTTAGGGTTATATCCATTGTCTTGTGCTATATATTTTAATGTGTTTAGTTCTTCAATGTAGTTGTCATTGTTCATTGGTATATTAATTAATCTGTGTGTCATTGTACGGAAAGCTGCATGTTTATGTTGTATGAGATGATTTGATGAATTGTGTATATGTGTTGTGGTTTGGTGGGTTTCCTGTATATTTTATGTTTTTAACAAATTGTTAACGTGAACTGGAATCAATGAAGTTATTACCATAATTCAATTGAAACATATAGCAAGTAATATAAAGTATACACATTAAAACTAAATGATATGTCAATCTTCATTAAACTATGGTATTCACTTAACTTTAACCCTTGCTTTCTCCGTTTTTAATAAACGGCTCTTGGCCCAGTATGTCTCTGAACTCTTCAATTCCGTTATCGTCATCACTACTCTCATCTTCCTCGTTATCCTCTTCTTCTTCTTCTTCTTCTTCTTCTTCTTCTGCTTCCACTCGGTGTAACGTCGTTCTCGGTGGACAAGTTGTTATCATTAGGATTCGGATCAATCTGGAAAATATTTATTTTTATGTGCTAAAATTGGCGAAAATATGTTACAAGAAGAAAAAAAATTAATTAAGTTTCAATTATTTTATGTGAGTATAAACAATATGCAGAACTCATTAATATAAGTTATTAAGTTATGCCTTTACCCCTGGCCGCCGAATCAAATTTACACATATGTTCACACCTTGACTACCACGTTTTTGTTTTACAAAAGAAAGCTATAAGAATAATGGCCGGTGTGCATAAAAGGACCTCATGTAAAAATATTTTCCGAAACTTAGAAATCTTGACTTTACCTTGTGAATACATTCTTTCCCTAATGATGCTGTATATTAAGAACCAAGATAAATTCAGTACTAATCAAGACATTCATCATTTTAATACAAGATATAAATCAGATCTTCATCTACCCTCTGTTAGTCTAAGCTGTTTTAAAAAAGGAGTTCGCTATTCATGTATAACAGTCTTCAATGCACTGCCTAATTATCTTAAAGATTTGAAGAACAACGAGAAAAGGTTCAGAAAAGAATTAACCAAATTTCTACATACTCATACCTTCTACACAATTGATGAATTGTTTATGCTTGTGAATTGAATTATTCTACCTAAATGACATGTACAATTTTATATAGCTCAACTAAAATATGTTTTTATATTGACTTAATCTGTTTACTATGTATTGTATTTTTTGTTTAGCATAACTGATGAATTGTATGTACTGTAAATTGAATAGTATACTGTATAGGTCAACTGATGAATTGTTTAAGCTTATAAATTGAATTAATCTACTTCATATGAATTGTATAGCTTAACGAAAATAAGTTTGTAAATTGAACTAATTTGATTGTATATGTTTGTATAGTTTGGCTGATGAATTGTATATGTTCTTAAAATGATTACTAGTCTGTGTAGCTCTACTGATGAATTGTATATAGACCTACTGTAAATTGAATGGTAATATGTATAGCTCAACTGATGAATTGTTTATGATTATAAATTGAATTAATCTACTTGATATTAATTGCACAAATTTGTATAGCTTAATGAAAGTATGCTACTTTGTATTGTATATATTTGTATAGATTTGGCCGATGAATTGTATATGCCTTAAATTGAATAGTAATCTATATAGCTCTACTGATAAATTGTTTGTGTTTGTAATTTGAAGTAGTTTGCATGATATGTATTATCAATTTCTGTATATCACAACTGGTTGAATTGTTTATGCCTTAAATTTAATTAAATTGTTTTGTATTATAATATAGCTCAACTTATGAATGATCGTTTGCGTTTGTAAATTTAATAATCTGATTGGCTATGTATTGTATACTTTTAGTAGAGCCATCGATGTTGGTCAGTCGACAGACTCGCTGGGCTGCTGATCCGGAGCTGCGTTCGGGCTTGGGTTGGATCCCCCTTTGGACTTTGGTTTCTTCGGAGGTTTTCCCCAGCCGTGGGACTGAAGTCGGATGGTCTATGGCGAGTCCTTGGCATCAACCCCTTTGATTTGATTACCCCCTTTGATTTGATTACCTGGTTGGGTTTTTCCGAGGTTTCCCCCACCGAAAAGGCAAATGCCGGGTAATATTTTGGCGAATCCTCGGACCTCATCTCATCTCACTACATCTCGCCAAAATGTAAAAAAATGTAAAAAAATTGTACAAAATTGTAAAAATTGTAGAAAATTACTAAATTGTAAAACTATAAAAATTTGTAAAAATTGTAATTGTAATATTGTAAAATGTTGACATGTTCCACATCTTAAAGCTTCATTGCTCATGTAAGATCTATGGAATAAAATAAATGAATGAATGAATGAATGAACCACGAAATCAGGTTTGTAAGCTCCTGTCCTGAAGGTCGTATTGTAAGCTGATTTTCTTCAAACTTTCTCAATTTTTTATTAATACGTTTAACACTGTTATATAATTGCATAATAATTTTAAATGAATATTTGTTACCGAGCGGGCTAGCGACGTGGTAGAGGGCTGGCCTTGCATTCGGGAGGCCCGGGGTTCGACCCCAGGGGCCTGCAATCCTAACTGAGGTTTTTCATGGTTTCCTCAGTTATTTCCAGGCCATGGACGGCGATCCTTCCCTTAATCCTTTCATATGTGTGAGTGAATGATGTGTAATATCTTAAATGTTTGTGTTGTATCGGAGGTGGCCCTTGAATTGAGCTGATCCCTCATCCGGGGAGGCCCTTCATGTCCTTGTGTGGTCAAAAAAGTATGTATGTGATCCATAGATTAATTCGTCTCCCGACAGTTCGCGGCCCTGTAAGGCCGGGTGCCGTGGGTCGTGTAAATGAACCTAAAAGAGAAAGAAGAAGAAGAAGATTTGTTATTGTTGCTCCAAGATATTTGAACTTTTCAGCCCTTTCAACGGATACATTTCCAATTTTTATATTTCCATTTCGTACTATGTTCTGGTCACGAGACATAATCATACACTTTGTTTTTTATCCTTAGAAAATTCTGTTTAATACTGATAATTTTGCACAAATTAACTGACCCTAACAGGAAATCGCATTTCATTGCTGTTCAGTATTCGAATAACTCATCAGTTACATTTTAAATGTAATAAAAGTATAGGCCTATAACTTAAGCAATTTGTACTGGATATGCCATTATGATTACATCTAAGATAGGCCTAATATTAATAATGTAGATAATTGCGATAGATGCTTCGATAAGAAATTTTAATAAGACAACAGTGGTGAACATGCTGAATTACAAGGTGGCAAGAATTTCCATCACAAATGCTGCAGACCAGAACACTTCTAGTTTGTTATGCCATGGCAAGGGCATTAATTACACTCATTTATTACTGGAAATAACGATGGTAGTATGCTATAATAAAACCCCTGCGGTAGCTGAGTGGTCAACCCTCCAGCCTATCATGCAGGCGGCCCGGGTTCAAGTACCAGTAAGGTCTGGGATTTTTCATTGAAAAATCCATAATGACACTTGTGGCGCACAAGGTTCTTTCGGTTCCTGCCGTCTTTTTCCATATTAGGCATCTACATCCATCTGATAGTAGCTATTTTAATAGAACTGGTGTAAAAATAGGAGGACATATATTTGAATTAGTACACCAGTTCACTTACTTGGGGTCCATAGTCCAAATAAACAATGATGTTACGCAAGAAATCAAACAACGGGTCAAGATGGCCAATAGATGTTATTTTGGTCTGATTCAACATATGAAGAGTAAAGGCTCATTCACAATGAAAATTAAACATAACGTAAGCGTTAACTTAAGAATTGTAAACGTTACGGTAAAATCAAGAATTCATACCATCATTCACGATGGGAACATAAACATAACAGCAAACATACTTGGTAACCATGAAAACATAACAACGACGCCATTTCCTCATATTCTGTCGTATTATATACTCCAGCGCTCCACGATTGTGTTCTGTTTGCAAATCACGTAAGCAAAAGCATGAAAGTTTGGAGTTTGCAAACTTTCATGTTAACGTCTTACGGTAATGTTCATGTGAATGCTTATGTGAATCATTGTGAATGATCCCATTTGGTAGCCTGGTCGCAAACTTCTGTGTTTATGTTACGGTTATGTTTAATTTTCATTGTGAGTGGGCCTTAACATATTATCAAGATCTGTGAAGGTCTCGTTATATAAGACCCTCATAAGACCAGTACTACTGTATGCCTGTGAAACGTGGACTATGAACAAAAATAATGAACAAATTCTCCAGTGCTTTGAAAGAAAAATATGCGCAGAGTTAATGGCCCAGCGTGTGACAGGGGTGTGTGGAGGAAAAGGTATAACCAAGAATTGTATTCTCTTTATGAAGATGTGGAAGTCTCTAAATACATAACGTTAACCAGGCTAAGACGGGCAGGACACCTGATGAGGAAGGAAGAGGCAGAGATCCCAAAGAGAGTAATGCTAACACAGCCGGATGGGACAAGAAGGAAAGGAAGGTCGAGATCGAGATAGATTGATGGAATGGATGGTGATGCGAGAGTTCTTGGAGTGAGAAATTGGAGAATGGTACTGTAGCTTTGGATCGCGATGGCTGGAGACGAGTCCTTGAGGAAGCCAAGACTCAGCAATGAGTTGAAGAGCTACTGATGATGAGGCATCTATAGACGTGGACAAAGTATTAGATAAAATTAATTATATGTGCAACAAAGCTGTATTTATCGGCAGAACTAATGAACAAAAATGTATTTTGCACAGGGATAATGAACAGAAAATAGAATCTGGAAGTTACTAATATTTTGTGAACATTCCCTTATTCTTTATTAACACGTTGATTTTGTCAGGGATGCTGGAAACCAAAGTTTGACACTTTCCTTGAATATTAGCATCATTTAGCCAGACATCAGACAGTCCTTAAATGAGTCCATGTTTTGTAGTAAGCCTCTTTTTGTTCACTTTCGTCTACAGTATAGATCACAGATTTTTCAATTGTGTTCATGTCCGGTTTTATTGCAGGCCATGGGAGAACAGACTGTTGAATATCTTCTGCAGTATATAATTAAAACACCAGTAGTACCAACACAGCCAGATAAAATATACTTAACCATTGGAAAAATATACCAGGAGATGTAAACAATCACATTTACAATAACAGAGACCCTGTGAATTATACCGATAGTTGATATGACGAATTATATTATGTTTTCAAGAAAAACGCTTTAGTCTAATAATTTGTCCACGTCTGTACATCATTTCGTCATCATTCCATAGCATTCCCCGATTTCCGGCTAGCGACACACGGAGGGGACGACCTAGAGACGAGGAGGGATTGCCTGCTCAAAATCTGGGTACTCAGAGAACAGTAGTCAGCCGGTGTTGGTTTGGGAATGTGCCTAGCTTGAGTGTTAGCGCAATAGATCGTAACAGGTCGCAGTGCTAGGCCATAGTGCCCCCCCTCCGGTAAATTCCATTCCATGCCATGCTATAATAACACAATATCTGTTTTGAGCTTGTGTATGGATGTGTGTATGTTTGTAGAGGGGACGGACTAAGACCTCCTACATGTAGAGAGCACACAGATCTATCACGCCTAGAACAGGCAGAAATGAGTTCATTGACCTCCCTGTACACCTAACATTCAGTATCGGGACCGAAAATCCGCTGTCTGATTACAATAATATTTTCATCATCTGAAAACCGGCAATCTCTTCAGTGAATTATATGGAAATAATTTTATTACTATGTGACCAAGATCCCAACAATGTTAAGAGGATACTCCACTAAAAATGACAACTTTTTTTCCTAATCATTTTTTCAACCAAATTTTGAGAAGATGTTTACTATATAAAGGACTAACAAAAATCAAAATTTGAACTCCCAAATGTTTTTGGCTTTTAATTTTGTATTTATTTTTTCTATTTTTTTAAAGAAATATTTTCAAAATCAAGTTTTTAATAGAAGATCTCAATTTGTAAAATTTCTTTGTTTTGGTTACATTCATAAGACATAGAGAAACATTTCTATGCATTCGTTTTATGAAATGACTCATTTATTCACTTCAATTTTTTTTTCTGGAAAATTTTAAAATGTTATGTTTTCTGTAACTCATGATAAAAATATTAATAAAATAAATTAGCAGCATTTCTTACAAAATAAATGCATAGAAACATGCAGATAACTTATAAATACTTGCAGTAAAATTTTCATCCCGATTTATTAATATTTGGCATAGCAAAGTTGGTGTTGAATAATCAACAAAAATAAACTTACGGAAAAATGGATTTCAAAGTAAAGTGATTATTTATGTAACAGATATCTATTAAAATTCTCCTCCGCTACATTCACGTTGTAACTTCAGGAAGCCAACTTTAGAACAAAATGTTCCTAGATTTGTAATAAGAAATTTGTAAAAAAAAACAATACTTTGATGAAGACTTAATTTTGACAGTTCTTTAAATGCCACGCCCCTTAGAGACTAGAGTTAATAATATTAAACATTTTGTAATCAGAATTCAACTAAATCCACTTGGCATATGAAAATATACACTCTAAGGAAGTGAAATAGCCAATACAAATATTTTGGAAAATGTTCATGGTTTTCAGTTGAGTCTCCCCTTAATTTACTAAAAAAAAAAATCTGGAGTCAAAACTACAAACACAACCTTTGGCACACATAGACCATTCTGTGCTCTGGAAATATAACGCAACGCTATGAAATATGGCCCATTTTGTTCTGGTCAATGAATCACATATCCCATTTTAATTAATTCATTAATAGTAACATATTCCATTTTTGATCTATATACTGATTTTCACCATGTACTTACGCGTGTAAAATAAACCATTTTGAAATTGAACCCTTCACTGTTGAAAGTCTTTAAGCCGAACTTGCCAATGACGTCAACAACTTACATTTCTAAAAAAAAAAAGGTCACATAGCCCATTTTGATCTCGGGCGCCAGGGGAAATGAGGCCTAAGAACAGTCCTAAATGGCTCGGAAATACAATAGGCTACATAAAAGAATAACAGGCACGATGCACAATCCAAGACGAGAAGAAGAAGAAGAAGAAGAAGAAGAAGAAGATTTACTATTTGTTCCAATGACTTTACTGACTAAACATGCTCTGTGATACGCTTCTTTTGAATGTTTTCTAGAATAAAACTGTTTTATTAAAATAATTACTCCCTTACTTACTTACTGGCTTTTAAGGAACCCGGAGGTTCATTGCCGCCCTCACATAAGCCCGCCACCGGTCCCTATCCTAAGCAAGATTAATCCAGTCTCTATCATCATATTCCACCTTCCTCAAATCCGTTTTAATATTATCTTCCCATCTACGTCTCGGCCTCCCTAAAGGTATTTTTTCCCTCCAGCCTCCCAACTAACACTCTATATGCATTTCTGGATTCGCCCATACGTGCTACATGCCCTGCCCATCTCAAACGTCTGGATTTAATGTTCCTAATTATGTCAGGTGAAGAATACAATACGTGCAGTTCTGTGTTGTGTAACTTTCTCCATTCTCCTGTAACTTCATCCCTTTTAGCCCCAAAATATTTTCCTAAACACCTTATTCTCAAACACCCTTAACCTATGTTCCTCTCTCAAAGTGAAAGTCCAAGTTTCACAACCGTACAGAACAACCGGTAATGTAACTGTTTTATCAATTCTAACTTTCAGAGTTTTTGACAGCAGACTGGATGATAAAAGCTTCTCAACCGAATAATAACAGGCATTTCCCCATATTTATTAATAATTACAGTGAAGAAATTGAACTATTTCCTTAGGTAACAAATATACACACATACAATGATTGCTTCCAGCGATGTTTTACATATTTCTCATTTTGTATGTAAATATAAATTTCCAGTTACCGATATCTCGATTGTTTATAAAGAACTTTTAAAGTTATAGTTTAACCACTCAGAATAAATATTCAAATATATCCTAAGGCAGTAACTATAAGAATAATATTATTATATTAGTTTTAAATCGTAATTAAAAATACACCTCAGTGGAGAGAACAAATTTCATTGATTGATTGAGGTATTAGCATAGGAGAGGTATTTTTAAAACCAAAACATTGATGTTCATTGAATTATATTGGTACGAGTATTTACATTATTAGTTCTATATTTATTTTCTTTTCGATTCGCTAAGCTGAGCTTTCACTACTTCAATATAACCACTTGACATTGGTAAATAAATTTGTTATTTCATCATTGGAGCGTAAATGCTTCTGTATTAAGTTCTGTGTTGTGCTTGGGGAAAGCAGTTCATGAACTTTTAATCTAATGAAGTCCATGCTAAGTAGCCTATTTCTTGAAAAGACATGTGGCTTTCAAATGGTGAAAACGCTTTAACGATGATGAAATGAGTACTATCCTCGTATTAGTAGGCTAGATTAGTAGTTATTTATTAATAGTGGAGAAAAATTCATTTCGAAATTAGGGATCGAACACAACATCCTCAGTTCTACAGGGTTGTTTCCGATCTCTGATAACGAATTTTAATGACGTCATGTGCGTTAGGAATCACACCGACAGCTGAATTGCGGCAAGAGATGACAGACCAGTTGTGAGTGATTTCATAATCAGAGTGCACGGTGTATCACAGTAGCAATGCCCAAGAAAATCGAGCCTTTTTCGAATAGGTACATAACTCTTTCCGATGCCAAGTATAGTTACGTGAAAATCATAGGAGCCTGCAAAACTTGTGGTTTCGTCATTTCCAAGAAAGGGATCTAGTGTATACCTAATAAGACTGGCAAAGCTCGGATGGGATTAATTCCAGAGTGTTAAAAGCAAGGAAATCCATCTCTCGTCACAAGTCACCGCACCTCACGAGATGATACAAATTAATTCCATTCGAACTTTCCCAATCTTATTAAGTACACAGAAGATGCCTTTCTTGGAAATAATGAAACCTCGTTTATTGCAGGCTTCTTTTATTTTCACTTAACTGTACTTGGCATCAGACAGGGTTTTTATGTACTCCTCCTAAAAAGGCTCGATTTTCTTGGGAATTTCTGCTGCGAGTCGCTGTGCACTCTGATTATGAGATCACCCACTACTGGCCTGTCACCTCGCGCCACAGTTCAGCTGTCGTGTGACTCCTGACGCACATGGTGTCATTAAAATTCGTTATCAGAGATCGGAAACAATCCTTGTATGCACTTAGCTATGCCGGATTTCCATCTATAGCACCGGATCGAACTCCTCTCCTCTCCTCTCCTCTCCTCTCCTCTCCTCTCCTCTCCTCTCCTCTCCTCTCCTCTCCTCTCCAATAATTTCCTCTCATCTCTTCTCTTGTCTCCTTGTCTGTTCCTATTTTAACTTTAACTTCAATTTTCTTATCTATCCCTTGCCTTGTTTTTTTCTTTGCCTGTCCTTTCCTTTCTGTCTTCGATGGTAGTATTTTGGTGTATAATAATTTATTTTTTATAATCAGTAAAATATAATATTAAGGTATAAATCTGGAATTCTGCACGCTTCTCGAGATTCATGTAAAGTTATTATACAATTGTATAACACTAGTGGTTTGTGCAGAATATGCTGTAAACTAAGTAAATTAGACGTTCTAATAAAAATTTTTCAGATTTATTTTCAGTAAAGAATACCAGACGTTTCGAAAGTTATTTTCTTCCATAATAATGAAACATACTCCCTCTGAATGTATTTTTTATGCCAAATACTTTTTCTTGAACCTATCCACCTTCAGGTTTTGAGTTTCAACGCGAAAACGCAAGTAACAATGTCAGAACGATCAGTTGGTTTTCATCTGGGACTAAATAATAGTTAATTCAGGTCATTGTGCGAAAGTTAAAAAATTTCACGTTTGCTATGCTTTCGAACAACAAACATGGCATCTTGGTATAACTGCTGCATGGAGAGCTTGAAATGTAGAGGGTAAAATCATTTCATCCTGTTAAGAGATCTTGCTGAAATGATCGGGAGACTACAAAATTTTCTAGGTCTCTTATTTTATCAGTAAGTAATACATTTTGGTTTTTCCTTAGGAACTGTAATTTTTGCGCTCTCTCGAGCCAATACTGAAGAGAATGACGCATATAAATATCTACACCACACTACCATTAAGTATATGAAAAAGACCCAACCCCACTTGATTAATAACTATAAAAATATTTCATTTGTAATAACAATATTATTATCTTACGTAAGTTTTGTAGTTACTCGTATATACTACATAGCCGCCATTCAGGAAATTATATAAATGAAGATCTAATTTCATATATTCTCTAACATCTACTTATATAACCACAAAAGTTTCCCTTTCATATCATCAATATAGCATTAATACGTATAATTAATGAAAAATAGTCGCATCATGGCATTAATTATAATAATATTTAATTTATAATGGTAATAATGTCATCAAACCATCTCAAATTTTGTAGATTTTAATATGCAATACACAGCTGTACTCGTAAAATTCCACATCGCAGAATCAGACCTGTAAATTATTTTTAGTAACCCTTGAAGTGTTTAATAACCAATTGAATTTGAGCTCTAAATATGTCAGCAATCCTGCAGGTCATGGCCTTCGTGTAATAGGCTATTGTTTATTGTAGGCTAGTGTGTGTTTTGTTTTATTCTGAAATGATGCAATTAGATCTCAAAACTGACGAAAGATGGATTTTGAAAAATATGAAAATTATATAGGAAAACGCTTCACTGAAAGTTACTATTTTTCTGAAAAAAAAAAAACGTGGGGTTCTAAGCTTCAAAATGAGGGGTCATTTATTAAAATCCGTTCAGCCGTTTTCCCGTAATTTCCATTACCAGTTCAAATTATTTATATAGATTTTGTAAAAGTATTAATAAGATAAAAAAAGAGTTGGGAAAGTGTGAAGGAAATCAGCTTGCAATACGACCTTGAAGGCAGGAACTTACAAACCTAATTTCGTGGTAGTTAAGGTGTGAACACATGTGTGAATTTTTTTCGGCGGCCAAGGGTAAAAATTAAGTAATGGGTTCAGGTTCTTGACCGGAGAGCGCCAAGCGGAACACAAAGAAGATCGCACAAATGAGGATGACTTGACAACTCTGCCTCTAAGAGAAAGAAAAGAATTCCTCTTCCCCGTTCACTTGAATCCAATTCTTTCTCCCTCTCCTAGAGGCCTGTCTCGAGTGTGTCTAAACGCTTCGATAGGCAATGGATACGTGAATGCTTTTTCCTATCTTGCCGACAAGACAAAGGACTTACGACGCCATGTACGAGTCACTTAACACACCTTCGTTTTCTCATTAGGAAGAGGCACTGAACCGAGAGATGTAACGACAAACTTGAACTTTCTTGTAGTTGGGAGATAGAGTGCTTCATTCCGCTGTCGGACGAGCGGTCTCAGGATTCAGCAACCCAACAATGTCTATTACTATTTAACATCACCAATAGACGTTCAGAGAGTTCAGAATCTGCATTCAACTCCTTCTCAGGAAGTAGTATATTACGATACAAGGTTGGGAAATGCTTTTTACAAAATCGAGCACAGCGACTACACAGGCTGGCTGTGAAAATGATTGCTATGTTTGGCTCAACATTTATATTTGTGAGCAACTGTTTTCTATAATCAACATTAATAAAGACAGACATCAAACATCTGTAACTGATGTTTCATTACGATTAGTAGACTACTGTTCCGTTCGGCTGCCAACAACATAAAACCCAGTAGCGGCTGGTGGTCAAATTAATGAGTATGTATGTATTTATTTACACTGCAAGTGGGCAAGCACCCGGTGGCAGTGGTATATACAATATAAACAATACACAGTTAAAATGATAAGCAATACACAATAACATTTACAATACATAATAAAATTTACAACACATATACAATTTTATACACAATACAATAAGAATACACAATACAATTTAACACAATAATAATAAAACATAAAATAAAACACCTAATTTTACAACACAACCTACATAATTATGTATAGGTCCTACATAATTTTCAATAGTCTTTCACTTTACTCTCATCTCATTCCCTGTAGTGGCACTATGACGCATTTCACTGACACTATAGAACACATTTCATTGACGCTATAAATTATCACTGATGGAACTATTCACTGCACTGTAAAACCATAACTTCACTGACTCACCTCGCTTCACTGATACAACAGTTCAAATAAGTCTAATAATTGCATTCTTATGCATACTTATAAACAGAACTACATTTAAACTAAACATTTCTAGTCTAAGGCCCTCTTCAGTGTGCTACAATCTCTATATCGGCCTACTGTATACACTTATATGTATTTATCTTAATTTGAGACTCGCCTAGTGACGAAATATGAAGTCCATACGACGTTCCTTCCTACTGCAGAACTTGTCAATTACCCTGGAGTTACACCCCTCCATCTTGGACATCATACTCATTTCTATTGACAGTATTGCAAGAGCAGTGAGACGATCCTGGGACATAGTGTTTCTTAAAAACGTTTTTATGCGTTTAAAGAAAGAAAAACATATTTCTGGCTCAGCAGTGGTCATTGGTGCTGTAACCGAAATATTTAACAACTTTGTTACTTCACAGAATGGATCCTGTGAATTGTTGGAGGCTGTGTTATGTATTGTAACAATTGAACAGCTCCATCTATATTTCGGAAGTCGGGTCTTCCATATAGAACTCCAAGTTGTGTCTTTAACACTCCTTTGTTCAGTACAGTATAGCTGTTGACAGCAACTTCAAGTTCGCTTTCAGGAAAATTACGCGAAAAATTGTCAAAAAATTTGCTGTTTAACAATTTTGTTGCGTCTAGGTAGCTTAAAGACTGAAACGATAAGTAGTTTCCTGAATTATACTGTCACGTAATTCCTTGGCTTCAATTTTCTGGACTGACTGATTCAGGAGGAACCTCAAAAACCAGGTAGATGGCAGCAGTGGTTGAACACTTGAATTACCAAACACATTGTACATAGTTCCGAGTTCTTCCACAAACAAGCACTCTTTCGTTACGCTTTACTTTTGCAATCTCCAAGCTATGTTGTGCTGAAGCTGACTACAGCACTTCCCCGCGTAAAAATAGCCAATCAGAGCAGTGATTTAAGCTTCGCACATGCGCATTAGTTATCTACATTTTCATGTAGAGTTCTGAGTAGCACAACATACCGCCTGAGGCACCAAAGAGCGAAGAGCGAAGACTAAACACTATAACGCGTCGTGAACATAACCACGGGAAATTGTCAAATGACAGATCAAATACTATGGCATTGCAAATACATTATTTGAGCAAAAATTATCATTGTGCTGTAGCACTGTAGCACATAAGGACGGGCCGCCCCTGATAAAACCTCGTTTTCATGTACTGATAAATAATAGTACATTATGCAACGAGCCTATAATGGTAGTAATTAAGACGCTTGTATAAAAATTATGAAACGAGCTTGCGCTCGTTTCATAAACATACTCGCGTCTTAATTACCATTACAAGCAAGTTTCATACGACTTTTTATGCTCGACCATATTTATAACTTGAAATTATTCATAAGTATTCATGTTATTCTTACCTGACTGAGGAGCGAAACTGACCTTGTGCAATATCTCGTAAATAGTGAGATGTGCGCAGACGCGAAAGTATTGATTTTTTCCGAGAAACAAATGTCGACATTGACCTTGATATAATCTAGAGAGTAAAATAAACATTAATCGTGATATAACCTTGAAATTGAATTAGACATTGAAAAACGAGATGATAAATTGAATTTATTTGAATATTATTTAAATTAACGCTAATTATTACAGTAACAGAACTCACTTTATTTCATATATAGGTGATTTATTGTGCAATTGGTGAAATGAATTTGCGGGAATGTGCTTTGTGAAAGGCTTTGTCTAATCTCGTGCTAGTTGTCTTCCGATTGTTTATCCGAGGATAATCGATACTTGCGCTTTCATATTGCTACAATGGTATTTTCTGATTGGTGGAACACCTGAACTTTAATGAATAGGTGTACTTTTATGAGGTCCATTAAAGGGCTGCTACCAGGTGTATAATTAGAACATTTCGGCATGGTCGGGCATAAAATATAACAAAATGATATTGTACATTTAAGTAACTATAGAATTTCTATTATTTCTGTAAAATACATATTTCTTTATTAATTAATAATAGTCCAAGATAGTTTTACAAACATTGAACGAGAATTCATTTCATAAACACTTGTAATAGTACTTCCTTTTGTGTACATTTTGTACGAGATCATCCCTTCTTCCAGTCCATCCTTATACAGAGCGCAGCTAATAAATGCATTCCGCTCATGAGCTGTGAGCCGGCTCGGAGAGCGCAAACCTTGTGCAGGCTTGGTCTAGAAGAATATAATATACAGGAAGGAAATTATGTACGATGAATTGAATGTAATACTGACACCAGGGACAGAGAAAAGACGCCAGTGCCACCTATCATAGTATTACATTTTACACGTATCTTACACAGAGTAGAGTAAGATCAGCATAATGTTATATTAAGATAAACCTAACAAATTGAAAACTTTTCTTAGTAGACTAATATTTTTCTCTTAAAGTAGTTCTTTAAAACTGTCTCAATATATGGATACGATAACTGAAAATGCATAAATTCTGCCTTCACTTTACATTTCGTTGAATACAATGTATTATTCTACAGAAAAAAGTATGAGAGGAATGAAAAGCAAAAAGCTTTCGGAAATTTCATGAAAAGTATTTTGAACATTATGATTGTCAAGAAATGTATTTTGTTTCGGTTACAATATGATACCATTTCTATGAAACAAGAGCAAGCGGCAAGATTCAGTATAGAGGCAACAACACCAACAGGAAGTTCAGGACTGAACCTCCTGCAAGAAAATTTATAATACCGTAAACTGGGGTAAACTTGACCGCTGGGGTAAACTAGACTAAAAAAGAATATTTACATCATGATATCAGATTTATTTATTTATTTACTTAATACTTTACACGTAAGCTACATTAGGCATTGCAGCCCGAAAGAGCAGAACCTCGTGCTCGGGCGCAGTTCAGATCAGTTATACAAAATATATCACAAAATTAAGAGAGTTCATTGAGCACAATAACTTAATAAATGGTAAAATAATACAGCATGTAATAATAGGGTCTATATACAAATAGAAAATACAAAAGTACATGAATATTAGAGTATCAATTTTTTAACTCAATTAGCTTAAACAATTAAATAATTAATCTGATTTGTTTCTTAAATCTATGTGTGTTAAGTGTACTTAGCTCAGGGTAAGCTGTAATTAATGCATTATATATTTTGGGTCCAAAATTAATGCTGTGTTTTAATCCAGCAGTTGTGTGGCATTTGGGAGTATTTAGAAAGGAACTGTAGTTTAATGCACTGAAAATAATTTTATGCTCGACCATGCCGAAATGTAGTAATTATACACCTGACAGCAGTCCTTTAAAGTACACATATTCATTAAAGTTCAGGTTTTCGATTATTCTCGAATATGCAATCGAAAGACAACCAGGGAAACGTCACGGAGGCTGGGAATCCAATACTGTCGCAGAAGGTTATGTTCTGTTACTATAATAATTAGCGTTAATTGTAAATAATATTCAAATAAATTCAATTTGTCATCTCGTTTTTCAATTCTAAATCAATTTCCAGGTTGTATCAAAATTAGTTCATGTTATTCTCTAGATTATATCAAGACCAATGAC
The DNA here is from genome assembly GCF_040183065.1 of Periplaneta americana. NCBI lineage: Eukaryota > Metazoa > Arthropoda > Insecta > Blattodea > Blattidae > Periplaneta > Periplaneta americana. Next base: position 154,154,412 of record NC_091128.1, on the reverse strand, counting down.
ATTATTGTTCCTTGGAAAAAAATCAATACTTTCGCGTCTGCGCACATCTCACAATTTACGAGCTATGCACAAGGTCACTACCGCTGTTGAGTCAGATACGAATAAAATGAATACTTCTGAATAATTTCAAGTTAGAAATATGGTCGAGCATAAAAAATCGTATGAAACTTGCCTATAATGGTAATTAAGACGCTCGTATGAAAATTATGAAACTCGCTTGCGCTCGTTTCATAAAAGACATACTCGCGTCTTAATTACTATCATTATAGGCTCGTTGTATAATGTACTATTGAAGTTAATTATTTTGTTGTCCATATACCTTATGTTTTATAATTCCAAGTTATAATTAAGGCAGATAACATGATTAATTTTTTTATATCATCAAGTTTACCCCAGTTTACGGTACTCTTTTAAGATATATGACGACCAATTTTGGTTCTTTTAACACACAAATCTGAAGCAATATAATAATGATTGCTAGGCCTATGAAAACTATTGCGAGAAATAAAGCCGAAAAGCAAGCCCAAAATAAGTGGGAAACTTTCGAAAGATGTGATTCTACTCCAAGCAATTCCTAAGTAAAAAGAGAAACCAGCGTAGGCCTATAAAGTGTCAGCTGTTAGGTATCCACCTGTTACTCCCAACTTAGTGAGAACTGATTTCCATTTCCTCGGTCCATTAAGAGAAGAATTCAGAAGGAAGAAGTTTCATTCAAATGAGATCACTGAGGCGGTAAAAGAGTGGCTGTACAAAAATCCGAAAGCTGATCAAGCGGTTTATCATGTACATTTAAGTTTGACGAAATTATGGAGACTATTTCGTTTATATGACGTCATTCCATTTTCGACCAATGAAGTGTAATGAAATTTTGAATTCCAACCAATCACAGTCACACTTTGCGATAATTTTTACAGCTAGATTTATCACTATCAATTTATCGCTGTTTTAAAAAAGGAGTTCGCTATTCATGTATAACAGTCTTCAATGCACTGCCTAATTATCTTAAAGATTTTAAGAACCACGAGAAAAGGTTCAGAAAAGAATTAACCAAATTTCTACATACGCATACCTTCTACACAATTGATGAATTTTTTATGCTTGTGAATTGAATTATTCTACTTAAATGACATGTACAATTTTATATAGCTCAACTAAAATATGTCTTTATATTGACTTAATCTGTTTACTATGCATTGTAAATTTTTGTTTAGCATAACTGATGAATTGTATGTACTGTAAATTGAATAGTATACTGTATAGGTCAACTGATGAATTGCTTAAGCTTATAAATTGAATTAATCTACTTCATATGAATTGTACAATTTTGTATAGCCTAACGAAAAGAAGTTTGTAAATTGAACTATAGTTTGGCTGATGAATTGCATATGCTTTTAAAATGATTACTAGTCTGTGTAGCTCTACTGATGAATTGTATATAGACCTACTGTAAATTGAATGGTAGTCTGTATAGCTCAATTGATGAATTGTATATGCTGTATATTGTATAGTAGTGTGTATAGCTCAACTGATGAGTTGTTTGTGATTATAAATTGAATTAATCTACTTGATATTAATTGCACAAATTTGTATAGCTTAATGAAAGTGCGCTACTTTGTATTGTATATATTTGTATAGTTTTGGCCGATGAATTGTATATCCTTTAAATTGAATAGTAATCTATATAGCTCTATTGATAAATTGTTTGTGTTTGTAATTTGAAGTAGTTTGCATGATATGTATTATCAATTTCTGTATATCACAACTGGTTGAATTGTTTATGCCTTAAATATAATTAACTTACTTGTTTTCTATTATACATATAGCTCAACTGATGAATGATCGTTTGCGTTTGTAAATTTAATAATCTGATTGGCTATTTAGTAGAGCCATCGATGTAGCTCAGTCGGCAGACTCGCTGGGCTGCTGATCCGGAGCTGCGTTCGGGCTTGGGTTGGATCCCCCTTTGGTCTTTGGTTTCTTCCGAGTTTTTCCACAGCCGTGGGACTGAAGCCGTAAGGTCTATGGCGAGTATATGGCGAGTACTTGGCATCAACCCCTTAGATTTGATTACCCCTCTTTGATTTGATTACCTGGTTGGGTTTTTACGAGGTTTTCCCCAACTAAAAGGCAAATGCCGGGTAATATTTTGGCGAATCCTCGGACCTCACCTCATCTCACTACATCTCGCCAAAATATTGTAAAAAATTGCACAAAATTGTAAAAATTGTAGAAAACTATTAAATTGTAAAACTATAAAATTTTGTAAAAATTGTAATTGTAATATTGTAAAATGTTGACTTGTTCCACATCTTAAAGCTTCATTGATCATGTAAGATCTATGGAATAAAATAAATGAATGAATGAAATGAATGAATCGCATGGTCGTTCTTTTGTTTAGTCGCCGCCAACTGTTTCCCCGTAAATTGATGATCATGAATACATTAGGCCTAAGATGCATCTACACGGTTAAACTTTTCTTTCAACTTTAAGGCAATGAATGCAAGATTTATATTTAATATTAATTAATATATTTACCCAGTGAAGACGACGTTCAAAACGGCGCACCATGTAGACACAAAATCTTCATGCATCTTAATTGAACGTACATTTAAACTTGATTCTTTCAATATTTTTCCCAGATTGCACGCATACGCAATTGGAATATTGAACTGTGTAGATGCAGCTTTAGTTCCGTTACACACTACAGCGAGAATGCGTTTGTCGAACTATAAAAAATGCTTTCGTGTAGCACTGATTGTAACGGTCGAAATATGGCACAACTGACATTGGTCCTGCTCCCACAGATAACTTAACCTATAATTGTAGCCTAAAAATGTGTATTTTGTGAATGAAATAAAACAATTAATAGGAAGTCAGATGTTCAAATTTACGTAACATCATCGCATATCAAACCCAATGACCTTGCATAGTAATAATAAGGTCTTTTCATCAAACTGCCTTCCGTATGGCGTAATAAAATTCGTGTTTTAATTAGGCCTATCTATACAGAGATGGCTTCACTGTGTAGCAACATGTCTCGCTGTGAATACATAAGCATTGGTATATAGCTGTCTCCACTGTTACTATTAAATTAAATTATGATTTCAGGAGATAATGAAAATGTATTTATGTTATAATAATAAGAGAAAAGTGCAGTACATGTAATTAACATTGTTAAACCTATATTTTGCTTTTCGGAATTGGCATTACTGAATAATAACATCGAATTTCTTTATTGCAGTAATCGATATTCATCTACGAGTATTTCAACTTCAGAATGTCTGAATAGGTTAAGTATTCGTTAATATACAATTATTAACATTTTGTGATAGAATTTTAGGGATATAATATTTACATTTTTATTTTATTCACGAAATAGTCCTAAAGTCCTAATAAATGTCACTCGAGATCTGAGACTTATCTGGGAAATCTCAGACCTCTCGTGACATTACTACATAAAAACGGCTTACATTTCGAGCCAGTAAATTTTTATCGAAGAGTTTCAGTTCTTGCATGCCCCTTTTCATCCCTTTTCATCTTTTTACATTTATTTGTATTAAAAAGTGCTTCCATGAGAAATTATTTCTCTACTAACTTTTCAACTTCAATAACAACTTTATATGGGATGCACTTCAGACATAGCCCGAAGTGACTTTCAGTCATACGATGAACTACGTGGGATATTAATTATGACGTTCAATTACTTTACATCAGTTAGTATTTAACCGAGCAGAAAACCTTGCTTCGGTATAACTTACGGCCCCGTTAGTAACACAGTCTCTGCTCGCACAAGCAAGTGGCAACTCAGCTGCCGTAAGATCAATTCTGCATACCAGCTGTTGAAAACTCCATACAACATAGTCCACATTTATTCCAATGAATGGTGTACAATGATATGAGACAAAATAGTTTGTATTATTCACCTGACATAATTACTTACTTACTTACAGGCTTTTAAGGAATCCGGAGGTTCATTGCCGCCCTCACATAAGCCCGCCATTCGTCCCTATCCTGAGCAAGATTAATCCATTCTCTATCATCATATCCCAACTCCCTCAAATCCATTTTAATATTACCTTCCCATCTACGTTTCGGCCTCCCTAAAGGTCTCTTTCCCTCCGGCCTCCCAACTAACACTCTATATGCATATCTGAATTCGCCCATACGTGCTACATACCCTGCCCATCTCAAACGTCTGGATTTAATGTTCCTAATTATGTCAGGTGAAGAATACAATGCGTGCAGTTCTGTGTTTTGTAACTTTCTCCATTCTCCTGTAACTTCATCCCTCTTAGCCCCAAATATTTTCCTAAGCACCTTATTCTCAAACACCCGTAACCTATGTTCTCTCTCAAAGTGAGAGTCCAAGTTTCACATCCATAAAGAACAACCGGTAATATAACTGTTTTATAAATTATTTCAAATTTTTTGACAGCAGACTGGATGATAAAAGCTTCTCAACCGAATAATAACAGGCATTTCCCATATTTATTCTGTGTTTAATTTCCTCCCGAGTATCATTTATATTTGTTACTGTTGCTCCAAGATATTTGAACTTCTCCACCTCTTCAAAAGATAAATTTCCAATTTTTATATTTCCATTTCGTACAATATTCTCGTCACGAGACATAATCATATACTTAGTCTTTTCGGGATTTACTTCCAAACCTATCTCTTTATATGAGACAAAATAGTTTGCGTTTATGACTATTGTATTCTTCACCTGACATAATTAGGAATATTAAATCCAGAAGTTTGAGATGACTAGGGCATGTAGCACGTATGGGAGAATCCAGAATTGCAAAGTTTCGTAATATTATGATAGTTCTTTTTGAAAATTTATTACAATTTTACTGAGCGAGACAAAGACCGGTTTTGTGAAGCAACTTGTCCACGAATATTCCCACAATACTGCGACACAAAAAACCGATCTTCCTCTCGCTCAGTAAAATTGTAATAAATTCTCAAAAAGAACTCACAATATTATTCATATCACAATATTATCAACCTTTACCCTAGTGTGTTGGTAGGAGGCCGGAGGAGAAAGACCTTTGGGGAGGCCGACACGTAGATTGGAGGATAATATAAAAATTGATTTGAGGGAGGTGGGACTGGATTAATCTTGCTCAAGAATCGATGGCGGGCTTATGTGAGGGCGGCAATGAACCTCTGGGTACCTTAAAAGCCATTTTTAATAATAATACGAGAGAAAAATGGAGATGTATTTAATTACTTGTAATTCTAAGAGATACTGTAAACAATTACAATTTAGTGTTACATAAAACAATTTGTATCATAGGAATGATTAACATATTGAAGGAAAATTGGCATATTAGAAATAAATATTCTACAAAAGTAATATATGAAGAAAGATCATATTCTCTCTATTCCTCTGCACAGAACATCCTTCTACTCATCATCTTTCAGCTTATCTATTCCACGCCTCTGGAATTCTCTCCCTGACCATGTCAGAGACTGTCGGATAATATCAAAATTCAAATTTAAATTAAAGAATCACATTCTAGTTCATGGAATTACTTGTTGAATACCTGTCAGGTTGCGCAACTTCGGCTTAACCCATGACATATAGTAAATATTGTAACTATGCTGTTGTAAAATTGACAATTAATATGAAGAGTCCACTGCAAGAATGGTGGATGTCATTTGGAATGCATTTTGCAGGAGAAGCAATTGAAAGTTTGAAATGCTTAGCGCTCAAAGCTTAACTGTGATTTTCCGACCATTACTGGACAATGTCTATCAGTGTTAATGCCATGTAACTCTGTATGTACATTCTATATATCTTAAGCTATGCATTGACAGTCTTGGTTCATTTTCGACAAGAATGTGACATCCATCATTCTTGCAGTGGACTCTTCATATGTAATGTACTCATCATCATCATCATCATCATCATCATCATCATCATCATCATAATTATTATTATTATTATTATTATTATTATTATTATTATTATTATTATCATCATCATTATTATTATCTTTCTTTTAGTTTGTATTAGCTCGATGAGAGCTCTATAGTGTTCTTTTGACCCTGTTGACCCTCTATACGTCTTTAATTTAATTTGTATTACTTTCATCAGTGTTTGTATTTATTTTTTGTATTTATATGTGTTATCTGGTAGGTTGGAAGAGAAGGCCTTATGACCTTAATCCTGTCAGATTAAATAAATAAATAAATAGATAAATAAATAAATAAATATTCGGAAATTATGGTTACTTCCTGACGTTGACCCTAGGTGGCGTAGTCGGTATAGTGCTCGCCTTCTGTGCCCGAGATTGCGAGTTCGATCCCGGCCCAGGTCGATGGCATTTAAGTGTGCGGGACAAAATTCCGGCACACCGGCGACGCTGATATAACCTCGGCAGTTGCGAACGTCGTTAAATGAAACATAATTTAATTTCTGATTTCCTGACAATGCGGATTCATTTCATGGAAAAAAAAGAATATGTGTTGATTGCTAATTTTCGTCTGTAGCTCGATGCAGGTGAAGGAAATATGGGAAGGTGTGACGACATCAGCGCCTGTAACAGAAGAGTTTCTCCGCAGGATAATGACGCGGATACAATTAAAATGCATTCAAAATTCGTAGACCGAAACATTATAATACAGTAGAACGCTTAGGAACGATCCCTGCAACTCTGTCGTTCAAAGGGAGCAGCATTACGATTTGAGACAATGCGTTTACAGTTCTTAATTGCATGCCTTCTCCTTTATTTGAGACAATGTGTGGGTTATCAACCCGTTATGTCAGTTACCTCTGAATGGTTTTAAATGACGGTAGCCTTTATCCGTGAACATGTGAAACATACGTAATGATCACAGTGCATTGTATTAGGAATAAGTTTAAGAAAATTAATAGCATGGAGAAAATATACTTAACGATTTGAACAGTAAAAAATTAATGCAGCAAATATGGCTCTTAATTTCTCTTTATTTTTTAAGGATTTCGCAAAAATTGAGCTTCTTAACGGGTTATGAATAACAGTATTCTTTTTCGTTTATTTTCTTTAGCTATTATTCAAACGACAGACACAAATGAAATAATTTAATATGTACCCAAATAAGATAATGAACTTCAGTTTTCTGAATTGTACACAAAAGACATAATAATAATAATAATAATAATAATAATAATAATAATAATAATTTTATTTATTTATTTATTTGTTTAGAATATTAACGTGCAAAACAACAGCACAAGGCCAATTACAGTTTAGCACGGATACAAAACAAAACAAAACAACAAATGATGATGATGAGAATGAATGATAGAAAATGACAGTGAGATGAAATACAGTGTACAGGAATAACCATACAGTGCATACAAATAATTATTAAAATTACAGGGAAATACAAATAAGCAATAATGACAAATTGAATAGATAATTACAAAAATACCTGATACTGAAAAGCAAAAAACAACACAAATGAAGTTAAAATGAATGTAATAATAGCCAAACAACAAACTATACATTAAACGGATCTGAATTAATATAATGTAAATTGGCAGCTTTCATGCATCTGACAACTGGAGAGAGAGATTTAGGCTTATAGGTATAAAAAAGTTTTTGAAATCTTAAACCTTTCGAAGGGGCTGGAAGGTAGATATTGCTTATGAAGGATTCACAATCAATATCACCCTTTAAGGCCTTACAAAAGAATAAGTAGTCAAGTTCAAGACGTCTAGCATAAAGGCTAGAAAAGTTAAAATATTTACAAGTACGCTCATAATTGAAAACAGATGAATCAGGCAAAAACCTAAAGGCACATAGGGACATAAATTTTCTTTGGACGATTTCCAATTTAGCCGAATCAGTAGAAGTAATAGAATTCCAGGCGACAGATGCATATTCTAGTTTAGATCTGATTAATGTATAATATAGAATTACACGAGTAGCTGGCGTAGAAAAAGAATAAGTTACAGACCTTATAAGTCCGAGCATTCTAATGGAATGATTATAAATATGTTGGACATGATTATGAAAATGTAATTTGGTATCGAGTAGTACTCCCAGGTCTCTAATACAGTCTTTCCTTATTATGTTGATATTATTAAGAGTGTAATTAAATTTAAGAGAAGTAGTTTTTCTAGAGAAGGAAATGACAAAAGTTTTCGATTCATTAATTTTCATTCCATTATCAGCAGGCCATAGCTCAATAGCGCTTATATCATTTTGCAAGGTTACACAGTCTGCCAGACTATTTATTTTGCGAAATATTTTAAGATCATCGGCAAATAAAAGATAGTTAGAACTTATTCTTTTACAGATGTCATCTATAAATAATAAAAATTGTAGAGGCCCCAAAGTGGAACCCTGTGGAACTCCGCATAGACTAATATAAGGATCAGAATAAGAATTTCCAAGTCTGACACAGGATTGTCTATCTTTTAAATAATTTTCAAACCAGCCCAGGTAATTAGTGGTAAGACCGAAAGAATTTAATTTACTCAGTAACATATTATGGGGAACAACATCAAAGGCTTTGCTGAAGTCAAAATAAATGGAATCAATTTGGCCCTGAGTTTCAACTATAGGCATAACATAATTGAGATAAGATACTAAATTAGTAGTCGTAGATTTTCCTTTTGTAAAACCATGTTGGGCCGAATTGATTTTGTTTTTCGCGTGAAAAGAAATATGTTTATGAATTATTTTTTCAAAAATTTTTGAGAAGTTATTAAGTATAGAAATAGGTCTATAATTACTTAAAATAGCTTTATTACCACTCATAAATATGGGAATAATAGATGCTTCCTTCCAAAGAGAAGGATATACAACCCTGTTTTTAAACTCAAATTGAAAATGTTGGTTAAAATAGGTACGAAAATTTCAGAGCATCCTTCAATAATGAAATGAGGAATGCCATCCGTACCCATTGATTTATTAGGCTTAACATTTTTATGGCCTTCCTGACATCATCACAAGAGATAATAATAATAATAATAATAATAATAATAATAATAATAATAATATATTTATGTATTTATTTATTTATTCATTCATTCATTCATTCATTCATTCATTCATTCATTCATTTATTTATTTATTTATTTATTTATTTATTTAGAATATTAACGTGCAAAACAATAGCACAAGGCCAATTACAGTTTAGCACAAGATACAAAACAATACAAATCAAAACAGAAGAAATGATGATGAGAATGAATGATACAAATGGCACTGAGATGGAATACAATCAATATGATAGTCAACATTAATCATTGACCAATTGCAACAAAATAAATAGCAATATCTGACAATAATAACAAGTAAGGATATATCATGATAAACTCAAAAAGTATATACTACACATTAAATGGATCCAAGCTTAATTCATGCAAATTAGCATATTTTATACATCTGCAGACCGGAGAGAGAGATTTTGAATTTCTATTATAAAAATGTTATGAAATCTTAAACCCTTAGCAGGAATACGAAGACTGATATTGCTTATGAATGATTGACAATCAATATCACCCTTAATTACTTTACAAAAAAATAAATAATCAAGATCTTGACGTCTGGCAAATAAACTGCAGCAGTTCAAATATTTACAGTTAATCTCATATTTATAGTCATCGGAATTTGGTAAAAATCTATAAGAACACAAGGAAATAAATTTTCTTTGAATATTCTCCAATTTAGCCGAGTCAGTGGAAGTAATGGAGTTCCATACAACAGATGCATATTCAAGCTTGGATCTAACCAATGTATAGAATAAAATGAATAGACACATCGGAGTAGAAAAAGAATAAGTTAGACCAAGCATTCTTAATGAATGGGTATAAATATATTACACATGGCCATAGAAATATAATTTTGAATCAAGTATGACACCAAGATCTCTAATACTATTTTTCTTAGTAATTATGACATTACTAAGAGAATAATTAAATTTTAGGGAGATAGTTTTCCGTGAGAAGGAAATGGCAAAAGTTTTGGATAGATTAATTTTCATTCCATTTTCAACAGACCATCGCGAAATCGAATTAATGTCATTTTGTAGAATTTGACAATAATAATAGTAATAATAATAATAATAACAATAATGTAAAACTGATTTAACAATCATTGGTAATCGTTCTTCACTCATTCTTTTTACATGACCGTACAATTGCAATTGCCTATGCTGTACAAGCAGGCAGACAGGCAGGCAAATAGATCGTATGTGGAGTCAAAGAGGATGGTGGAAAAAAAAGACGCTTGGTTTCAGTGAAAGGCCTGTCCTTGAGCAGAAAACTACGAATGAAAGAACTTAAAAATTCTCAAAATTTTTCATACGTAATTGTACTTTATAATAGTTGTTGCCTTTTTGAGATCACGATACACTCTCTTTGGATTACGTGGAACACTGTTTTTATAATGAGTAACAGTAGATATTTTAGAATACTATTTTTTTATTATATTCTTGCATTAATTAAATTCTCAAATTTGTGTTCGCAGCCGTTATTAGCCTTTTCATAAAAATTCTTTATTGTCCTATCACGATTGTTTGCTAGATATGCGAAGAAACTCTGCTTCTATCTGTGTGCATAGCGCTGCAGACTTATTTAACATCACAATAGGATTAATAAAGGACTTTTCATTGTAACAAAGGAGAAGGGCAGTGGAACTGTTTGCTAAATGAAATGAGAATTACTCTTTTCATAATATCAGCTATTCTATAAGCCGATGTACAAGAAAGAATGTTTACACTGCTCCGGATAGAGAACCTTTCAGCTACTCCGCTGAATGAAACTGGTAAACATAGCAAAAAGTGTCATTTATTTCCTTTTATTTCGTTTTAAATCGATAGAGTAAATACAATTCATTGCTATGACTTTTAAGCAACTTCATTTCTGTTTTATCGAGACAGGAAGTTAAACTTTTTGACATTTTGTACTTAGTAGCAGTATTTATTTATTTAACCTGGTAGAGATAAGGCCGTCAGGCCTTCTCTGCCCCTCTACCAACTATACTATGAAGAATAAAATTTACTTACTTACTTACTTACAAATGGCTTTTAAGGAACCCGAAGGTTCATTGCCGTCATCACATAAGCCCGCCATCGGTCCCTATCCTGTGCAAGATTAATCCAGTCCCTATCATCATATCCCACCTCCCTCAAATCCATTTTAATATTATCCTCCCATCTACGTCTCGGCCTCCCCAAAGTTCTTTTTCCCTCCGGTCTCCGAACTAACACTCTATATGCATTCCTGGATTCGCCCATACGTGCTACATGCCCTGCCTATCGCAAACGTCTGGATTTAATGTTCCTAATTATGTCAGGTGAAGAATACAATGCGAGCAGTTCTGCGTTGTGTAACTTTCTCCATTCTCCTGTAACTTCATCCCTCTTAGCCCCAAATATTTTCCTAAGCACCTTATTCTGAAACACCCTTAACCTATGTTCCTCTCTCAGAGTGAGAGTCCAAGTTTCACAACCATACAGAACAACCGGTAATATAATTGTTTTATCAATTCTAACTTTCAGATTTTTTTGACAGCAGACTAGATGATAAAAGCTTCTCAACCGAATAATAACACGCATTTCCCATATTTATTCTGTATAATGTACGTTTTACTGTAACTGTATTTCACTAGGATTTACAGAATGACGTGAAACTCACCTACTAATAAATTTTGCCTGTTATTGTTCAGTTATATTACCGGTTGTTCTGTATGGTTGTGAAACTTGGACTCTTACTTTGAGAAAGGAACAGAGATTGAGGGTGTTTGAGAATAAGGTTCCTAGGAAAATATTTGGGGCTAAGAGGGATGAAGTTACAGGAGAATGGAGAAAGTTACACAATGCAGAGCTGCACGCATTGTATCCTTCATCTTACATAATTAGGAACATTAAATCCAGACGTTTGAGATGGGCAGGGCATGTAGCATGTATGGGCGAATCTAGAATTGCATATAGAGTGTTAGTTGGGAGGCCGGAGGGAAAAAGACCTTTGGGGAGGCCGAGACGTAGATGGGAAAATAATATTAAAATGGATTTGAGGGAGGTGGGATATGATGGTAGAGACTGGATTAATCTTGCTGTCCACACCTGAGGAGTAACGGCTAGCACGTCTGGCCGCGAAAGCAGGTGGCCCGGTTTCGATTCCCGGTCGGGGCAAGTTACCTGGTTGAGGTTTTTTCCGGGGTTTTCCCTCAGCCCAATATGAGCAAATGCTGGGTAACTTTCGGTGCTGGACTCCGGACTCATTTCACCGGCATTAGCACCTTCATCTCATTCAGACGCTAAATAACCTAAGCTGTTGATAAAGCATCGTAAAATAACCTAGCAAACTAAATAAATTAATCTTGCTCAGGATAGGAACCAATGGCGGGCTTATGTGAGGGCGGCAATGAACCTCCGGGTTCCTTAAAAGCCTGTAAGTATTATTATTATTATTATTATTATTATTATTATTATTATTATTATTATTATTGCCCTTTATCACCTACCCTGTTGAACATTTACTTTGGAGAATATAGTTAAGAACTGTCTTCAGAACATGGGAGGAGTGATAGTAGGAGGCAGAAGAATAAAAAACCTAATATTTGCTGATGATATGACTTTGTTAGCAGAAGAGGAGATGATAATAAAGGATATACTACAGGAGCTAAATGACAGTTGTGAAAAGTATGGGATGAAGATTAATGCAAACAAGACGAAGACCATGGTCATAGGAAGAACAATAAAGAAAGTAAACTTACAAATTCTAAATGAGGCAGTAGAGCAAGTCGACAGCTTCAGATACTTAGGGTTTACTATAAGCTGTAACATGAACTGCTGCCAGGAAGCCAAAAGGAGGATAGCAACGGCAAAGAAAGCTTTTAATGTAAAAAGTAGCATCTTCTGTGGACCTCTGGAAAAATAACTAAGGAAGATACTAGTAAAGTGCTTTGTATGGAGTGTGACATTGTACGGGGCAGAAACGTGAGCATTACGACGAAGTGAAGAGAAGCGAATAGAAGCATTTGAAATGTAGATTTGGAGAAGAATGGAACGTGTGAAGTGGACAGACAGAATAAGAAATGAAGCTGTGCTGGAAACAGTGGATGAAGAAACAATGATGCTGAAAATGATCAGAAAGAGAAAAAGGAATTGGCTGGGTCACTGGCTGAGAAGAAACTGCATACTGAAGGATGCACTGGAAGGAATGATGAACGGGAGAAGAGTTCGAGGCAGAAGAAGATGTCAGATGATAGACGACATTAAGATATATGGATCATATGAGGAGACAAAGAGGAAGGCAGGAAAATAAGGGAAGATTGGAGAAAGCTGGGTTTTGCAGTGAAAGATCTGCCCTTGGGCGGAATACGAAATAAGTGAATGAATGAATGAATTATTATGATTATTATTATTGTTATTATTATTATTATTATTATTATTATTATTATTATTATTATTATTATCATCATTGTACATGGCATTGAGACTTTACTCTTTTTGGTGATATCTGGCATTAGTTGGCAACACTGAAGAGAGGGCTAAATTATCCTTTTAGGAACTGCTCTTACGTGGTCCTCACTATAAATGGGCGAGTTAACTCGGCTTTCACTCGCACCACTAAAGGATATGGTACATTTCAATTTATAGGCTTACATCTTCTGGCATTTCTTCTCCCGATGCCGCTGTCTTGCTTTTCTTCACTCTCTCTCCCACCACTTTATGTGGTAGCTATGAGGTTACGTCCATTTTTGGCTTTCCCCTTCAAAATTCTCTGGAGTTCCTTCAGTGGAGCGGCGAAACTCGGGGTTGAGAAGAGTGACCAACAGGCTTGGAGCTCTCATACTTTGTTTCTTCTCGGCCCCGAACTCCCTTGCAAGGACACGTGATCGTGTCCTTTTTAATGTTTCTCCTCCCATTCATTCATTCATTCATTCATTCATTCATTCATTCATTCATTCATTCATTCATTCATTCATTCATTCATTCATTCATTCGAGTCGTGTAAGGGAATGTTGGAACTCTATATCGAAGTAAGGAAATCCACATTTGGCAAGAAAAAACACTTCTTTCCGAAATAGAACTTCCGAAATTTGCTGTAAACTTATTCATATAAAAATACATATAGGCTACTCTGATGAACCTAAAAATATCCAAAATGTAATTGTTAATTAGCAGCAATTTGTCACAGATATACACTATCTACCAAAAAGTAATTGAGCACAGTATTTGTCCCTTTAGAACCTCGTGGTACCATCTCTTGTTGCTATAACAGCAGCCACCCTGTCAGGCATGCTCTCCACTAGTTTGTGTAGGATATCCACTGGAATGCGTCGCCATTCCTCTTGCAACATGGCACTCAGTTGGACAATGAAGTTGGCCCCATGTTTCGGCGGCTACTATGCAATGTTATGCAGACAATAATGTTCACCGGTTGGACTGGCCTGCACAGTCTCCTGATCTCAATCCCACTGAGCACCTCTGGGACGAACTGGACTGGCGATTGAGGTCTCCGGAGATGTGACAAACTTCCATTGTCCAACTGAGTGTCATGTTGCAAGAGGAATGGCGACGCATTCCAGTGGATATCCTACACTAACTAGTGGAGAGGATGCCTGACAATGTGGCTGATGTTATAGCAACAGGAGGTGGACCACGAGGTTCTAAAGTGGCAAAAACAGTGTCCAATTAGGTTTTGGTATATAATATATATTGTGCATTGTCTCATTTTATAGAGTGATTTATCCTCAAAAAGGTCTCGACTCTCAGTGCGAAAGGAGTTGTAAGTAGTTCAAACAAAGTACCTAATTTACATAAAGACATTTTCCCCTGACATCGGTATCGAAATGTGACCTCTAGTTTGCAATACAATTGATTTGTAAAGATAATTATATTTAACTTTCAATTTGCAAGCTTTCATAAAAATGCACACAAAATAAAAACCAGCGACAAGAGGAAACCTTCACATGCTGACATTCACATCGCAAAGCAAGCCGCCACTCGCTTTACACTTCACTTCCATTTGCTGTACTTTAAAGAGAGCATGCAAGAGATCCTCGTTAGCGCCCAATGGCGATAGTGCCATTCACTCTAACACAAGGAGATTATTTTCTCGCATAAAAAGTAGTAAACACAATAATTGGGGCCAGGCTTTCACACTTGTAAAATATACCTCCATACTAACAATGGTGATGGAAGAAACTTTTGTACCCTGTTACAGTAAAAAGCCTACATAGCAGTACGAAATTCAAATCAGTTACAATTAATTACCTTGAAATAGTGTACATCACTAATTCAGTAGGCCTATTTCTTACCAATGATTTTTACTAACAATAAATTTAAAGTCAAAACTATAGGCCTAATAATTTTTTATAATTCCATTGTTCGATCTAAATTAGAGTATGCTGCTGTTATTCTGGAACCCAGTTACTAACAAATATATTCTGTTACTAGAAAAAATTCAAAATACATTTCTAAAATGAATATATTAGACTTTATATTGATTATCCTACTTAGGAGAGTTATGCTGCAATGCTTCAACATTTCCATTTTACTAATTTGCAAATTAGACGAAATTGTCAAGCTTTAAACTTTCTTTATAAGATTATTAACAATAAGTTTGACTGTGTTGGTTTATTTTATTACATAACATTATATGCACCTAAGCTTAAAACGAAATTTCGAAATTTATTTTACATACCAAGGACAAATACTGAATCTCACAAAAATCCCCTAGTTTTCCAAATCTTACATTTATACAGTAAATTACATCCTCATCCTAATGTTGATATTTCCAATATGAATTTCTCTAGATACAGAATTATTTGTTATCATATTTTACAGAATATTGTTATTAGTTAATTTGAAGCTACTTTCACACTTTATTTCAATTTCTCTTTTTTTCTTTCTCTTATTTCTATTTTGCTTCAGTTTTTAATAAGTGTATGTTTTCTTTTCCTTGTTTATGTTTTATAAATTAATTTGTTAGTCGTGAACATTGTAATTGGCTTTGTCTGTTATGTTCAACAACAAATGAATAAATAAATAAATAAATAAATAAATAAATAAATAAATAAATAAATAAATAAATAAATAAATAAATAAATAAATAAATAAATGTAATCTTATTTACTTTTGATATTTTTCCATTTTCTTTACCTCGAATCCAGAAATGCATATAGAGTGTTAGTTGGGAGGCCTGAGGGAAGAAGACCTTTGGGGAGGCCGAGACGTAGATGGGAAGATAATATTAAAATGGATTTGAGGGAGTTGGGGTATGATGATAGAGACTGGATTAATCTTGCTCAGGATAGGGACCAATGGCGGGCTTATGTGAGGGCGGCAATGAACCTCCGGGTTCCTTGTAAGTAAGTAAGTAAATATAGGTCTACATGATATGGACTAATTAAATTACTGTACAAAGCTGAACGGATACACTTTTTAGCCTAAGAAAGAAAATTTACTGTATCCCAAAACAAATTTTTATTTATTCAGAGTAATAATCATTCGAATCTATACACTTATCACAACAGTCTTAAAGCAAATGTAGGCCTATGTCTTTAAATAATAGTCTTGGTCTTGAAACCACTCTTCTACAGCAGTGGTTCTCAAAGTGGGGTCCGCGGAACCCCGGAGGTCCCCGAAGCTCATTCTGGGGTCCGCGAATATTCTGGACAGGGAAATCTTTTTCTTCCTTCAGAAGGAATTTCATATATTTCATTATTTTTTGTTATTTTTTTATTTCTTTAGAAAGATTTTAATTATTTTGTGTAGTAATAATGTCTCAAGAGAATAGGGTGTCATTAAAATACATTTATTTGGTACAGTGCATATGGTCCAATACTAAAATCAAATAATGTCCATGGCTTGTCAGTATATTTTTCATTAATAGTCTTCCTCGTACGTAATCGTGAAAACTTTGTAATTAATTCAACAGTTCATAGCATAAATACGCGTCAAAAAATGACTTTCATACTCCATCGGCAAGTCTATCGTGCTATCAAAAAGGAGTGCGTTATATGGCAGTAAAATTTTTAATAGCCTCCCTATAAATATAAAAAATAAAACTCAAAACATAGATTACTTAGGGCCAAATTTAAAAAGTTTCTAATTTCTCACGCCTTCTATTCTGTAGGTGAATTTAGGACATTCAATAACACTTCATGAAATTGATACTAAAACTTTGTGTTGTACTAGTAGATTATATTGTAATCCTCTTCTGCGTATATTTCATCTAGACTGTGACTACAAATTAAGACTTTATAGATACTATTAAGTTTTTTGACTTGTTCCAGATTCTAGCTGTGCAGCAATGTACGAATGCCATGGAATGTTAATAAATACAATATAAACCGTCCACAGACATTTGGTACAGTGCATATGGTCCAATGCCAAAAAACGTTCAAAGATATTTGGTACAGTGCATATATGTTCCAATTTGGTACAATGTATAAGGTCGGTACACTATATTTGGTACAATCCATATGGTCCAATAAAAAGTCCAAAGACATTTGTTACAGTAGTTTTTATTTTGGTCTTTTGAAAAAAAAAACACACAGATATATATTTATATAGTCTCAATTCCGGGTAAGAATATGTTGAAAAATAGCTCAACAATTGCTGTATCTGTTCCAATAAATCTTTTCACGAAATTGTGTTTTCTTTCTGTAAATGGTCCAAGGGAAACTTATTTTACGGCCCTCGTAATTGCGCTCGTGACCAAAATTTATACAAGCACTTGTTTTGACATTGTTAACATGGTGGAAGAAAAAAATGAACTTTTTTCATCTGCCCCCATGAGAAAGTTTGCTTGTTAGCACATAATTAAACTGGACACGTTTTCACTCTTCAAGGAATATTTATTACATAAAATACATGACTGGGAAAGACATCTTCGATTTATTTATATCTACAATTTACAAAATGTACGATAATCCTAAATAATTTCCATTAGAGGATCGTAGATATAATAAATGCATACATATAGGCTTATTGGTACAACTATAGGTGTTTGTGATATGAACAATTAATACTTACTTTAAAAAATACATAGTAATTTCTATAATTGTACATTATCAGCAATTAAATACATATTTAGTCAACAGAACAACTGGAATATCTTTATAAAAGTACCTATATTACTAAGGTCCCTGAGCCAAATAATGCCATGTATACCTTTAACGCCACCCTATTAATTTTTGTTAACGACAGAAGTTTTCGGTAGTGCACTACTGTAGCCTGCATTCGCTTGCAATCTAGTGATGAAATGAGTTACTAGCTGTCCGCTGACATTTACGAGTGACATGATATTCCGTCATTTTCCTGTTGTGTGTTGATAGTGAATGGGTGTTCTTATATCAAGGTAAGAGGCAATATTTTATTTTGTATGTTGAGCAAATAATAACTATATTAAACTATATATTTTCGTGATCCTTAAACATTCTTCTATGTATAGAAAGTATTTTCTATCTATAAAATTTGAAAATGTTAGAGAAACAGGCATATCATGTTATCAAATACTCAGTAGCGCTTTAACGCCATGTGGCGTTAAAGGTCTGCAGACAAAATTTTAGGTTATGTTAGTACTAAGGCTGACAATACAGCATCAGCAGACTGTTCTGGCTAGGAGAGGTGCAAGAAAGAGCATCTGGTTGCATCTGAGCGCGCAGAAAATGTCACAATAAATTTATTGTTACATGCCCTAATGCTCTTTGTACAAGTATGGTTATCTTCAAAAGCCAGAGTTTGTAGCCGGAGTGGGAGACAGATATGTCTCTTGGAACAGAGACTGTCATGAGTGCCAAGGGCTCTATGACAACTGCTGTATTCGTCCATTGGCTTGATAAATTCGCCCGATATAAGGTGGCAGGAGAGGTGGTGTTGATATTTGATGGAGCATCATCTCATCTGGACGCAAACATTACAAGTACCACTGATAATTACGGAATTACTCTGTATTGCCTTTCCAGTAATACAACACATGAGCTGCAACCCATGGATAAAGTGCAAGCACTAGTTGGATGTGTTTTATATGTGAAGAAGTTCGCGTTGAGAACATGTCATTAAGTTCATATTGTGCGAGATATTTATATGATAAGTGTGAAAACATCAGGAAAATCGCTAAGATTTCAACTTACAAATGTTCAGAATGTGAGTGATGATATTGGTTCAATTGCTTATTGAAATTCTTATTTTTTTTTTTATTTTACATAACTTAATTTTTTTGTTTTACTTATTGGAAAACATTCATATTAAACTAAGGTAAATGCTTTTGTGTTTAATAACTTTCTACTGTGTCACATTGTCTTTTTTTAAAGTAAGGAGTCACTGGAAAATATATTTTCCTAATCCATCTGGTGTTTCAGTTTCCGCTCAAGAATCTTTCATTAATATTGAGTGATTTTGTATCTTTTATTAACAGAAACTCAAATTTACTTGCTTAGTTCAATTTGTGTTGCTTAGGAAAAATAATTCGTTAATCATTATAAGTGTATAGGTTACTAGAAAATAGGTGGCGTTAATTGGACAAACTGTTCCTAATAACGCCAGTTTACAAATTTTTCCTATTTGAGTTCTAATTCTTGTTCGGTATATAATATATCCATTTTCATTGTGCTATTTTGTAAAGGTAAGATTACAGTTTCTATTTCATAATTTTCGTGTTTGTACATAACTTATTTCCAGAGCAAAAGTGAGTGAAGTGTTAAGGTGGCGTTATTTGGTACGTGTACCTTACGTGTACACATAGCATTTTACATGGAACAGAAATGTTACTTCTCAGACAGTAGTTGAATCATGGTGCTCAGGTTTATTTTTATGTGGAAGGTAAGGTAGTCAGTTGTTAGCTTGTCTTCTGTCATGTTAGGATAGATTCGTTCTAGCTCGCACTAATATAGTCCCACGCCTTTAGATTCAGAACAGCTCAAAACAATTTTAGGGAAAATCCAATTAAGAGTACTTAATATGAAAAACCTTCGACAGATGCATATATCCTAATGTTGTGGAGTCTGGGTTAATGCCTAATTAAAATAGGCGCGCTTTTCTCATTTAAAATACTGAGAAACAAAGTGCAACACAATACAATTAACTTCTGACAAATGACTTAGAAAGTGTTACAGCTCGTCAACGTTTAAAGCGACCTTTGCTGCTTACATATTTCACAAATTCTTTTAATGAAGTAGCTTTTCATCTCTCTGTTTGAAACAAATACCCTGACATTAAGCCTATTAATAAATAGGACTAGAAACAGTGACTGATGTATTCAGGATAAAGTTTACATAAAGAGTAGTAGCCTAATGAATAAGATAAGATTGTTTGACACGGAAATAATGGACAAAGGGAATTATGCCTACATTCCCAGTACCAAAACCACATGAGGCTGAGTGTAAACTGTAGAGAAGGTGCTTTGTTTGTGTGTACTAATCCAACAACATTCCAGAAAAAAAAGTGTGTGAGCTTTGAACAGTTGACCTGGAAATAATTCCACCTTTAACCTGACGCGTATGTTGCGTGTAGGAATAATGAAAATAATGGGAAAGGAAATGTAACAGTTTATACTTGAAAATAAAGAAACGCAGAGCTAAAGACATCGACCAAATTTGGAAAGCATACACACAATTAGTTAATAATTCTCACCCATGTCGTACATTTGTTTAAGGAGAGAAAACCGTTTGTGTCAAGATAATTACTATAGTTTCTTTGCCCTTTACAAGAATGTCTTTCACGCTCTCTCATATCATTCTCATACTTCTCATCATCTGGTAACTTACTGTAGGGAAAACCCGGGCAAAGCGGATAAGCTAAGAACAAACAATGCCACATGCTATATTTTGGTGCTCCCAAAATGAAATCTTCATGACAGTGGTTGTGACATATGTTGTCCACATATATAAAAAACAGCAATTCGTTTCTCGTACCTACGGACAGTGATATGATTTAAGCCGAACGAAGTTGAAAACAATCAAGAAAAAACACAGGATGAATGTGAAATCGAAGAGAGACAGCCTCAAAATAATGAAAATCAAAAGCGTAAACATTGCCATAAAAGGAGAGCTAAGAGAGATTTATGGACTGTGCAGATTAATAAAAATAAACGGCTGAAATGTGAAAAGTCCTTAGGAAGGAAGAAAAATGATGACCAGGCACCAACTTTTCATGTACGAAAGGAAGAAAGAAAGGGACCACTGTGTTCTTGTAATGCAAGCAAAAGAAATTTAAGTGTAAAATGTCGAAAGTTTTCTGAAGAGAGATTATTGTAGACTTTTGGAAGAAATCATGGTCCGAAAAGAGAATCCCGGTACAGCTTCTCGTGCATAACAAGTATGTTAAAGAAAGGAATAATATATTTTATGCTCGACCATGCCGAAATGTAGTAATTATACACCTGGTAGCAGTCCTTTAATGCATGTCATTAAAGTACACCTACTCATTAAAGTACAGGTATTCAGCCAATGACAAGTCAACTTACAGGTGTTCAGCCAATGACGAGTCAGCTTTGTAACGTTATAAAACCGCAAGTATCGATTATTCTCGGATATGCAATCGAAAGAGAATTAGCTAAAAGTCACGGAGGCTGGAAATCCAATACTGTCGCAGAAGGTTATGTTCTGTTACTATAATAATTAGCGTTATTTGTAAATAATATTCAAATAAATTCATTTTGTCATCTCGTTTTTCAATGTCTAATTTAATTTCAATGTTATATCAAAGTTAATATTTAGTTTACTCTGTAGGTTCTTATACAAGGTCAATGTAGACATCTGTTCCTCGGAAAAAATCAATACTTTCGCGTCTGCGCACATCTAACAATTTACGAGGTATTGCTCAAGGTCAGTTAGATACAAATAAAATGAATAATTTCAAGTTAGAAATATGGTCGAGCATAAAAAGTCGTATGAAACTCGCCTATAATGGTAATTAAGAAGCTCGTGTGAAAATTATGAAACTCGCTTGCGCTCGTTTCATAAACATCCATATTCGCTTCTTAATTACTATCATTATAGGCTCGTTGCATAATGTACTATTATCAAATCAATGAACACTGTATTATTGATCTAACATGTGTGTTTTACCTTCAAATATGTGTAATATGACTTTCAACAACATACAATAGTATACTTCGCTTAGTGTACAAAACATATTGATTGATGGAAAAACGGTCTATGTTGCCCGTCGTATAGTTAACTTATGAGCGGAATTACGATGTGACATTTCTGTTCCTCCTGCACAGTTAGCAGATTGTAACATAGACCGTTATTCGGCCCAACTCTTCGATTTCTAATCTCTGCCCATGTGACATGTATAGGAGTCCACTCCACTGAAAGCGATACACCCACTGTAAACAATACTCAGGGTGTCGAATTTCATAACCCACTATGGTATGACGTTTGTGAGAATCATTGTCGTTATGCGGAACCTGCTGGTAATTGTATCCTCCGAACCAGAGTGGCACCTTCCCATTCTTTACATGACATATGCTACTAATGTTTAGTGTTGCTGGTTTGTTTTTCTCAGGCTTTCATCTTATGCTTTGGAGGTTTTCGTATTTCAAGTATTTCAGTTTCCAGTGATGTGATATGAATACGACACCGGATCTTCATACAGGGACATCATTTTATTTTTACTAACATTTTTAATACTAACTTGCCTATACCTCTGGATCAACGCCGTTTGCTACCCCCTTCCACGAGTGGAGTTCGATGATACTGGCGTAATATAGAAACAAATCACTTTACTAGGTACAGGAGGGAAGAAAAATAGTTAATCCATTGACGTAAACTAGGAAATATCGCGCTTTTTTATTTTATTAGGTTATTTTACGACGCTGTATCAACATCTCGGGTTATTTAGCGTCTCAATGAGATGAAGGTGATAATGCCGGTGAAATGAGTCCGGGGTCCAGCACCGAAAGTTAACTAGCATTTGCTCGTATTGGGTTGAGGGAAAATCCCGGAAAAAACCACAACCAGATAACTTGCCCAGACCGGGATTCGAACCCGGGCCACCTGGTTTCACGGCCAGACGTGCTGACCGTTACTCCACAGGTGTGGACGATATCGCGCTTTTGAGTTTGATCATTTTCATTAGGTTTTTGTTTAATCAAAATACAACACAGTATTAACAGTGAGTGTTTTTACTCACGAACTGAGCTGTCCATGTGGACGTATTCATTATGCAGTGTATATTATACTGTCTACAGCACATTAGCGTACAATATAGAGAATGAAGTTAAATTGAAAAATAATCATAATATGGATATTTAAACACATTTTTTTAAATGGTGGCCGTTCATTTCGATACAGGCTTCACTTCTAATGTGCATATTATCGCACTATAGACTATTGTATCTAATACCAATTACCAGTTTCGCCCTTCGTACTAGTAACTCATGTTGAAATAATTCTATACCTACTCTATAAAAGAGTACCTTATGTATTGTAAATTAAATCTTCAATTCTGCCCTATCCGAAAAGATAAAATTACTCAGACATACTATTTACTGTCCGTCCAAGTGGTTATGTCGTAGGGTCGTAGAAAGGGAGGAAATCACGTAACAGTTAATTACTTAACGAGGCCCTTTTATTTAAGTTATTTAAAACAGTTGTATAATATTACGTAGACGTCCAATTCCTAACAGAAATTAATGTTCTCAGAAAAGAGCTAAGTCAGCCCAGCCACTAGCTGGCGAATAAAAGCAGGTGGGGGAAACCGGGATACGACGTAGGCAAATGGACGACAGTACCTATGCGAAAATGATTCAATATTGAAAGCTCTTTCGTCATTGGAAAACGCGAACATATTTTTGGAACGTACTGTTTACTATAACCATGAGGATACTATGACTGCATATGCGGTCTTGGATCTGTATGGAGGACGGTTGAACTTCATTAGTAGAGAAGGGGTGGGAGTGAAGTACATTGAAAAACTCAGGTACAATAAAATTTGAAGTAAAAATAAAATGATGTCCCTGTATAAGCCAGGTCACAAAAATGCACAAACATTCATATCCTAGCGTAATTTCGATTTTCATTGCAAAGTTATTTTTATTTAATTAAATTCGCACATAATTGATTCAGTATTATTTTCGGAGCATATCTCTTGTATATACAGCATATATAGATCCTCATAAAAAATATATTACTGGTACCACACTTGGCAATAATAAACCGTAGTTTACTCGAGATTCTGGCTTTTGTATTCGCTAATTTTACATAAAAATTCCTTCAAAACAAGCAGAAGTCAAAAATAATCTTTTTGCATTTCTACTTCAATTTATATTGTTCCCTTGCTCCGAACAATAATCCAAATATTTCAATCTGTCCTTGTATATGATAATAATCTTACTTTTAATTGTCATTATTTTATGTATTGTAGTCATCTATTTTATTCCATCCATTCAATGTCATTATTGCCGTTCATTGTAATTATTGTCTTTATGTGTAATAATAGGGATATCCTGAACTAGCACCAACAGATAGCGCGCGCGTACTTTGAGGGATGCGCTTCGCGTGTGCATTTGTTTTCCGGTATATAAACACTGAGGATTTACGTAGTGTATTAGTACAATAAATACTCTTAAAAATAACTCAAAAAGCCAAATTTTTGTTGTGTTCCTATGTTTAAAAACCAGGGAAAGCCTTTTGTCTTCATTCAGGTCCAGAAATATTCTGAATATATGCTTCAAACCTTAAAAAATTTAACCAATTAAATTACGCCTCGAAAGTGCTAGCTATTATACAAAAGTAACTACTACAAGTAAAGAATTGCTGGCTACAGTTTTATTTTGGAGGAGGGGAAAGAAAAATTAATAAAAACATATGCAACGTCAACAGCAACCTATTTTAGCTTAGATTATATTCAGTACTTCTAGAAGTCTTCGAAGTTTACGCCAGCATTTTACGCCTGCAGTAAACTCTCGATTAACTGGGATGTTTATTATCCAGGACGATCCATAGTGAAATCCATTTCGTGAACAATGTTTTAATGTGCTGTAAACTAATTAAAATCATGTTTTTACTTCAAATTTTGAAAATCATCCTACATAGAATTGAAAACTGCATGTTCTTAACCTACAAAACACAGGAATAATCGTGATACTACTGCGATCATATTACATCTTATCAAACGTTGCATTTGATCTTTCTGCAATTAGAGAAAAAAATACGAGGAATTAAATCTCGATAGTCCCTTTCCTATAAAAAAAACACACATTGGTGGCTGCATATCCTGTTTTTACAATATTAATGATAAAGAAGTAATATTCATCTTCTATTTTTTTTTATTCCTGCACCTCGTTCTCAAAGTTCTGGTTTATGTTCATGAATATTCAATTTACTCATATCTATATTCTGCATACTGCAGATTTCTCCATCCATCTCTTAGGGGAATCGCTCAGTGTTATACAAGTTTACGCTATTGTTTATTGTAATTTAAATTAAATTGTGATGTAAGAAAATGCTGAATTATATTAAAATATACTAGGTTATACAAAATAATTATAAATATAATTTGACACGCACAGAAAACCAACAAGCGGGAGAACATAATCAACTGTAGCATATGACATAATATAGCCCTAAAACATGTTGTGCCGCATGGAACGCTCCTGCCGTCTAACGGTAAAACTTCGATTAAGATATCCCTATTATTTCATGCACTTTTATTGTGATTCTGTCATTATTAATTCTGTCATATTGTAATTATGCTTTGTGCTAAACTGTTATTGGCCTCTGGCTGTTGTACAGCACAATAAACAATAGTAAATAAGTAAATAATTATCCGGCCTATTATTATTATTATATTGGACCACAATCAGTCATCGTCGTTGCCACTGTATCTGTTACGTTTCCGAAAAATTTTGCTTCAATACGTATTGCTAAAAACAGGGACAAATTTAATTTGAACCATCAGTGAATAAGTTCATGCCTCCAGCACAGAAAGCCGATACTTACTTACTTATTGGCCTTAAGGAACCCGGAGGTTCATTGCCGCCCTCACATAAGCCCGCCATTGATCTCTATCCTGAGCAAGATTAATCCAGTCTCTACCATCATATCCCACCTCCCTCAAATCCATTTTAATATTATCTTCCCATCTACGTCTCGGCCTCCCCAAAGGTCTTTTTCCCTCCGGCCTCCCAACTAACACTCTAATTTATATGCATTTCTGGATTCGCCCATACGTGCTACATGCCCCGACCATCTCAAACATCTGGATTTAATGTTCCTAATTATGTCAGGTGAAGAGTACAATGCGTGCAGTTCTGTGTTGTGTAACTTTCTCCATTCTTCTGTGACTTCATCCCTCTTAGCCCCAAATATTTTCCTAAGCACCTTATTCTCAAACACCCTTAATCTCTGTTCCTCTCTCAAAGTGAGAGTCTAAGTTTCACAACTATACAGAACAAACGGTAATATAACTGTTTTATAAATTCTAACTTTAAGATTTTTTGACAGCAAACTAGATGACAAAAGCTTCTCAACCGAATAACAACAGGCATTTCCCATATTTATTCTGCGTTCAATTTCCTCCCGAGTGTCCTTTATATTTGTTACTGTTGCTCCAAGATATTTGAACTTCTCCACCTCTTCAAAAGATAAATTTCTAATTTTTATATTTCCATTTCGTACAATATTCCCGTCACGAGTCATAATCATATACTTTGCCTTTTCGGGATTTACTTCCAAACCTATCGCTTTACTTGCTTCCAGTAAAATTCCCGTATTTTCCCTAATCGTTTGTGGATTTTCTCCTAACCTATTCACGTCATCCGCATAGACAACCAGCTGATGTAACCCGTTCAATTCCAAGCCCTCTCTGTTATCCTGGACTTTCCTAATGGAGTACTCTAGAGCAAAGTTTATTATTATTATTATTATTATTATTATTATTACATTGGACCATAATCAGTCATCATCGTTGCCTCTGTATCCGTTACGTTTCCGAAAAATTTTGCTTCAATACGTATTGCTAAAAACAGGGACAAATTTAATTTGAACCATCAGTGATTAAGTTCATGCCTCCAGCATAGAAAGCTGATACAAGAGCAAATTTATTTTCTGTAATGACACCAAATTTTTATTAAGGATTTACAAAACGTCAAATATTCACAAATAATCACCTGCATTTTTAAAGTGTAAACAAAAACAGGACGTTTTTAAACTCTACATTCCTTAATAGGGGAAAAGTTACTGTTCCATCCAGCAAGGCTAAATAATTTCAACCTACTTTACCACGCATTCCTTCGCAGGTCACATGTTAGCTCTGAACCCTGCAAGCAGAGGCCCCACCTATGGTCAGGCTGCCCATGCACTGTTAATCTTCCCTGGTGCAGCAACTGTGCGGTAGATACGGAAAGTGAAATGCGCCAGTGAAAGTAAAAGGAGAATGGTACAACGGGGTATAATAAGGACTTCCCATCCCAGAACCAGCATTCAATCTCTCAACAGCTGCACAGTCAGTTGCAAGCTCACAGCAAGCTGACTGAACAAAGCACGCCTCACCAGCATGAAGTCTTCGGTAAGTAAAGGGCTGGGACATCATCACTCACCACAGAGAATAGCATCACCAGGGGACGCCTCCCAGTGGACGCCAGGGGTAGACATGTGTGTGATTTTTAAGTGAAATCTTTACGCTTCTGATAACAACTGCAAAATATCACCGCAGCCGCCATCATCATCATCATCATCATCATCATCATCATCATCATCATCAAGCATATTATGTAGCTGCCTTAAATACCTATAGCTCTTATTCAAATGCCCTTACATTTTTTCTCTCTAATTCGCTCAAAGTGTTTAATTAATGAGTTAGCCTTGAAATATCTATTAATTTTACGTGGCATTTAAGTTCCACATAAGTTTAGTTGTAATTGTAGTTTAACGATAGGAAGAGATTAACAGGTATGTAATTTGTGGACAAATATAATAATGATTAATTTTTATGATTTCTTCGACGATTATTACAATTTTATGTCATTTCTTTTGGCTCCCAATTTCTCTCTTCTATACATTGCGTATTTGTCTGTTAGAAATAATTATTTCTGCGTCCAGTGCTATAAATAAACTGAAAATATAATATTTTGACTTTATGTGGTGGCTATTAGGTTATGACCACTTTCGACATTTCCCCAGTACAATGTTATAGAGCTCTTTCAGTGGAACAGCGAAACTCGAAGTGAGATAAGTGGCCAACAGGCTTGGAGCTCTCATATCCAATTTTTATCGGCCCCAACTCCCTCGGAAAAACACGTTTTCACGTATCTTTTAAAGTTTCTCCTCCCATTCCCCCCCCCCTCATTCTAATGTTTTGAGATAATTTGAAAACAGTTTTTGCTGACCCAACCTATTGTCTCTCTGTGTAGCAATGCTACGTAGTTTTTTTTAAAACATAATGGATCTCTAAGCTTTCTACTGATGTTGAGAAATCAAACCAGGAAAAAAAAAAATCGAGTTACCTAGTAGTCGCGAATTACAGTGTTCACGATACCTTCATTAATGTTAAAACAGTGGCTTTTAATTCCAATTATACTGTATAAGCAGCATTTTATGATACAATTTATATACTTTTATTGTTCCTATTTAATCTGTATTTCTAACATGCGATAAAATACATCGAACATATTTCAATTAATTAACAACAACGAATATGTGCCAGATTATTATTATAATTTATTTATTTATTTATGTCTATAACAGAGCAAAGTCCCAATTACAATAGACAGTACAGATTTGTTAAAAAAAACGCAGAATTGCATATAACATGAAAAAAGAGATGAAACAGAAACAAATGCAAGATACAAATGTAATTACAAATTAAAAATAAAAAATAAAAAAAAAACAAATAGATACTACCTAAATGAAGGACACAGATATAGATATAAATGAAAAATACCAAATAAAAATAAATTAAAATTCTATTATTCTAATAATATTCTCCTGAGCACGAGTCTTGCTCATTCAGGAGTGGGCTAGTTTATCTTTCATTGTATTTATTAACTTGTATCCATTTCAAACTTACTAGCATTAAAATAAATAAATAGCAATAAAATATGTTTTCGCGGGAAAGTGATCATTACTTCCCCGAAGATGGCTGCAGAGATAGCAGTCGAAAGCTTGGAGCATTCCAAAATCTTAACTCGGCTGATATCCCGCGAAAACATATTAGCTAACCAACGCCGAGAAAGCCTCAAATCATACAAGCAATAAAATAAATAAATAAATAAATAAATAAATAAATAAATAAATAAATAAATAAATAAATAAATAAATAAATAAATTTCATAACAAATGCAATTTGTTACACATTTCTTTAACTGTAGGCAAGTCTTACATCTCTCAGCGAAATAGTAGACTAAATAGCAGTTATATATTGCTGAAAAATGCCATATTATTTTAAACTGCGTACTCCAACTACAAATTGGAAAGACCGAATTTACCGTCTAATAAGGTTATTGCAAATAGATTCATTTTTCAGTGATTAAAACATACACAAAATATTTTTATTAATAATCTTTTCCCTCACACTATCATTATTCAGATCAAAATAAATCAAATATAAAAAGAGAGAAATAACAATTAGGAAGTACGCGAGAGCGTCCTTGCAATGTTTTGGGATATAAGAAATAATGTATGTGAGCTCCTTGACTGCAGACCACTTGTCTCACTCTGTTTGTCGCCGTCCCATTGAAAGGAGTTAAACGAAGTTCGAAAGGAATAAACCGAAAATTGACATAAGATATTATGTACCACATAAGGTGGATAGATATCACAGAGTCCATTCGAAACTTTAGTGTCTTACTATAGGGAAATGCAGTACATATTTGTATGATGCGTCTCTACATACTTTTTGTTGTTTTGATAGTACTATTGGAATTTACTCGAAGTCAATTTTCTGGGTATAAATAAATGTTCATTAATTTAATTTATATCTTACTTATACATTATAATAGTTTTACTTCTTGGATACGAGATATGTATATGGCAGTACATTACGCCCTCGCGGTGCCATAGTTACAGTCTATTGTAAGAGAGTAATGTTTTCAATTTACACAACTTCTGAAAATGAATAAAATATAAAATAAAGAAATGAAACACGAATTAGTATTTAGCTCATCTTTCATCCAACGCACAAACGTAGCGTATTCCTTGTTGTAAACAATTTTAGACTTTTCAGGTAATAATTTGTTTTCAGCTTCTGTAGCCAAATTCACAAAGTTCTTGAGCAATTTTACATTGATCCATTTTGTACCAGTTTGTTAATAACAAACTCCCTAGTTACCATTCATTAGTAACTTCATTTTTAACTCTGACGTATATAAAATTGACAAACATTCATCAAATTAATATGATATATTAATATTTATATCCTTTTCTAGCAAAAAAGAAAGCCATAAATTATTGTATCCAATTCGGGAATTATTAATAATTAATACACCTCGTGCAACTTACAAAGTCTCGAACCACAGGCCCTCAGTTCAGGAAATATGTTGCTCTTAGTGCTTAATTATCAACATAATACCCATAATATCGTACAATAAGTATTAGAGCACGATTTTAATCATTTTGGCTTGGAATTGAAGCAATTAGGAATATTAATTAATTTATGTAACATTACTTACAACAATCTTGACTGAACTAAAACTATTTTATGTAGGAAGTCAGAAACGTGAGGACGGTATGTATATTATTTTGTAATATTCTGTTTCAAATTGACTTATATTGCGTATGTTAAGTGTAGATAAAGAAGTAATTTACTATGCGTTATCTGTTATTATTTCTTGTGAACAGAAATATGAAGCAACATTTGCAAAATTGGTTTATGATAAATAAAAAGTAATGTATACGTATGCATGGAGATAGTGGCGGATCCTATTAAACCGTACAATAAGCAGAGAAATAGATTCCAGTGTTTTGCTCCCGTTCGTTTTTCTTCTCTGGGTAAGACCCGATAACCAATTTTATAGGAGACTGAATCGATTCCGAAGCCGTGCTGAAGTTTATAGTAAGACGAAAATTCCGCCTGCCCCTTGGTTTGAACACGAGCTCTTTGTAATTCTGGCGACAGAAATAACCCCGCTCCATTGTGAAGTAGGGCTGCTTTTTCCGTGATTGTGACTTTATTCTAGGGCTGCGAGTGTGACGTTCGAATGGCCGTAAAGAAGGCAGAGAGAGCAACAGGTGAGAGCTGATTTATTTGCACACAGGTATCCGCGGCACTCCTGGCCTCCGTCCTCTTCTTCTCATCGGTTCTCTGCGAAGGAGATCAGGCCGCGCAGAAACGCGAGGTGACTGGTGCCAGCTTCGGAGGCAACGGAGGGCACGAGGCCGGTGCCACTAGCTACTCCTCCGTGCAGGCCGGTGACAGTTACGGAGTAGCTACCGGAGGAGGGGGAGGCGAAGGTCACGGGTCCTTCGGAGGAGACAGCTATGGCGGAGGCGGCGTCGGCGGCGGCCATGGAGATGCAGGCGGATACGGCGGAGGCCACGTCGCTCTTGGTGGCGGTGGCGGCGGCGGTGGCCATGCCGCTCTTTCTGGTGGTGACAGCTATGGTGCAGGTGGCGGAGGTTTCGGAGGACACGCTGCTGCAACCAGTTTCGAAGGACACTCCGGAGGAGGAAGCGGCGGTTACGGAGGACACTCCGCCGGTGGTGGTGATCTAGGAGGCGGACATGGCGGATTTGCGAGCGCCAGTTTCGACGGAGGCCACGGAGGTGGACTAGGCGGAGGTTATGGAGGCGGTGACTTGGGAG
The DNA here is from genome assembly GCF_040183065.1 of Periplaneta americana. Classification (NCBI taxonomy): domain Eukaryota; kingdom Metazoa; phylum Arthropoda; class Insecta; order Blattodea; family Blattidae; genus Periplaneta; species Periplaneta americana. Next base: position 154,122,709 of record NC_091128.1, on the reverse strand, counting down.
GTCACGGAGGAGGCGTGCAGCCGATCACGAAACACATCCACATCAATAAACCCGCTCCCGCCCCGATCATTAAAATCAAGAGCGTGTCTATCCCGCACCCTATCCCTGTGGCCGTCCCTCAACCCATACCTGTGCACTTCCCGCAACCATTCCCTGTTCACATCAAGGTTCCCCAGCCCGTGGAGGTCCAGATAGTCAAGACAGTGCACGTTCCTGTTGAGAAGCCGTACCCGGTGACAGTGGAGAAGCCATATCCAGTAGAAGTGGAGAAACCTTACCCCGTGACAGTAGAGAAGCACGTCCCTGTACCTGTACCCAAGCCCTACCCCGTGCACGTCCCCGTGTATAAACACATCTACCACGCGCCCAAGAAACACCACGGAGAGTCCTGGCACTGAAGCTGAGTTGGCCACAAACGGATCTGTCTGTAATATGGATGACGTTCTGCATGAAGTAACCAATTCATCAATGTTAGAAAAACTTAATTAATTCGTATCATATTCTATATTTATTTAAATTTTTTACAGTTTTCGGACAGCATCACAAAAGTAATCTATATTATGAAAAGTAATTTTGAAATAGCTTTTATTTAAAATGAACTTCAATCAATGCATTTCTAATTCCAGTATATAATGGGTTGGTTCCTTTCTGTAGATTGATATTCAAATCATATGAAGCTTTTTCACACAGGCAGTACATTTTTTTTCATACTCAATTTCATGTATTAAAATAGTCGTAAAATTCATAATAACATCATATATTCGTTTACCGACTAGTCCATCTGTGATTTTAGCAGATTCTGTGCCTGCACATATGCTTCAACAAAGATACTTGCCTGTGACTAATTAAAAAAGACCTATGTCACATAATGTAGCTTTCATTCATCTTGAAAGTCGATTGTTGTGCATGAAAAATCCATCAGAGAATTTCATAATTCGCGTTTACAAATCCAACATATAGCTAGACCGCGTCCTCCATTAACGGTTCCTCATTAGTCACGCACCTCGTAGTATTCATTGTCGCCACCACATTAACATGACTTCATGTACACTTTGTTTTGTTTGTTGTTGTTTTCTATTTTTTGTTATACCTCTGTTAAGCACGAGTGCTTTGTATATAATGTTATGTTTTTTTTTTGTACAGAACATGCAACTTTTATAGAAAATAAATTAAACTGAACGTGAAAATAATGTGCATTTTTAATCCACCATACTGACTTATAATTGTATGAAAGAAGGTTAAGGCAATGATTAAAATACTTTTCAAGTAACAACAAAAATGTAGTAGCGATTAAAATAGCAATATAATCAAAATACAGACGTGGACAATAGACAGAATTAATCATATGTGCAACAAAGCTGTATTTATCAGCAGAAATAATTAACAAAAATGTAATTTGCACACAAATAATGAACGGAAAATAGAGTATGGAAGTTACTAACATTTTGTGAACATTTCCTTATTCTTCATTAACACGTTGATTTTGTCAGGGATGCTGGAAACCAAAATTTGAAACTTTCTTTGAATATCAGCATCATTTAGCCAGATATCAGACAGTGCTTAAATGAGTCCCTGTTTTGTAGTAAGCCTCTTTTTGTTCACTTTCGTCTGCAGTATAGATGACAGATTTTCAATTTTGTTCATGTCCGGTTTTCTTGCAGGCCATGGGAGAATAGACTGTTGAATATCTTCTGCAGTGTATAATTAAAACACCAGTAGTACCAACACAGCCAGATAAAATATACTTAACCATTGGAAAATATACCATTAGATGTAAACAATCACATTTATAATAATAGAAAGACTGTGAATTATACCGATAGTTGATATGACGAATTATATTATGTTTCTAAGAAAAACGTTGTACTAGAATATTAAATAGTAGTTATTTTAAAGATAAATGAAAACTCATGTTTTTCAGCTATACAAAAAAAAAAAAAAAAAAGCAACAGTAAGGTGCAATAAAGTTGTAACAAAATTGATAAAGCTTTTATTCAAGGTCAGAAAATACATTTTTCCATATCTGTGTCTTGGAACTTTTTCTGATATTTCTAATCATTGCATAGCATGACATAGTAGTACACAGACATTTCTTTTTTAAGTCATGTGCATAATATTCAATTAATGTTTTACAAAATTTTATTTATTTTATAATATATGCATATTAAACAAATTCAAATGTATCTTCTGATTTGAAGAATTTTATGCTTTCATATCTACTGGCACATACAATTTTATGTAGAACATTATAATTTTCTCCAGTATCCTGTAAGTGTAATTGTGTTGAAAGTATTCAAGTCAGATGGAAAACTGAAAAATTGTTAAGATTGGAATACAAAGCTGTAGGTTCTAAGTAGTTTTAAATATGTAAGACCAATGTTAGTTTCTTCTTATGTTTTAATGCTACATAGGTGTTTAGCCCTGCAGTTTTCACTAAAAGAATGTACTAATATATTTCAAAATAATGACTAATTGATTTCGTCAAAGCTAGTACAAATATGACGTCGAAAATTAATTTCTTCCGTTATTCTTTGAGAAATAATTCAGCACGATCTTTTTCGATCATTAATGGTTTAGACCCACCTTCCTTAAATCTTTCAAGTCTAGGAATATATTCAGATATACACTATCTACCAAAAAGTAATTGGGCACAGTTTTTGCCCCTTTAGAACCTCGTGGTACCACCTCTTGTTGCTATAACAGCAGCCACCTTGTCAGGCATGCTCTCCACTAGTTTGTGTAGGATATCCACTGGAATGAGTCGCCATTCCTTTTGAAACATGGTACTCAGTTGGACAATGGAATTCGGCCGCATCTCCGGAGACCTCAATCGCCGGTCCAATTCGGCCCAGAGGTGCTCAGTGGGATTGAGATCAGGAGACTGTGCAGGCCAGTCCAACCGGTGAACATTATTGTCTGCATACCACTGCATAGTAGCCGCCGCCGAAACATGGGGCCAACTTCCATTGTCCAACTGAGTGCCATGTTGCAAGAGGAATGGCGACGCATTCCAGTGGATATCCTACACAAACTAGTGGAGAGCATGCCTGACATGGTGGCTGCTGTTATAACAACAAGAGGTGGTACCACGAGGTTCTAAAGGGACAAAAACTGTGCCCAATTACTTTTTGGTAGATAGTGTATAAATTCAAATGTGAATTTCGTAGTAAAAAAAAAATCTGAATCACAGAATATACCTCGCACAAGATATCTCCAAGTAGGCCTACTGATAATACAATTATATATGCATATATACAGCGACACAAAGACAATCAGACATTACAATGAACTAAAAACTCACCACAAAAATAAAGTTCAATACAAAATCAAGTACAACTTCTAACGTGGATTAGGTTACCGCGTTAGAAAAGTTAGAGTTTTCCCTCTAGCAGGAGGCGTTTGCCCTTCACGGTACACAACAGAGTATCTTTTTGTTGTTTAGACAACTGTCCGAAGACTGGTTCGAACCTCATAAGTGGCACCAATAAGGCATCACTCATGAGGCAATTAAGCCAGGAGATAATGTGATATGATGGCCAGTTCCTTTCCCCTCCATTCCATACACCGCTGACTTAAATTTATATTATTTTCTCTTTTTCTATTTTGGGATTAAATAACCTTTAGTTTTAAGCTTTTTATAATTATTTTTATGGATTGAAAACATTAAACAATTTCTTGTCAACTTAATGAAATGGCTTTACCATATCATGCGACGACTGGTACAATGATTATTGTATGGAGGAGCAGTGTTGTGCTCACCAGATACCACGGATGTTTTCCCACATGTCTCTCTAAAATACCGTATCTACGTATAAGGTTGAAAATGTCTCTAAGGACAGGAGCAAGAACTAAGAAAACTGGAATGAGAGAACAGGAAAATAAAGGAATGAAAAATTAAAGAAAAGCAACATAGGAAAGATAGAACTAATATAACTTATAAGTGAGGGAAGAAAGAAATGCAAGAACAGCGCGACTTTTAAAATGAATTTTCACCACCACCACCATCATCATCATCATCATCATCATCAACATTAACATGCAGTTCAATATTTGGGCTCTTTGACTCGTTCTTCCTTCAATCCTTGTAAGAATTTTGACTACCATTAGGCATTTACAAGAACTGAAATTCTCTGATAATTTAGTCAGCATTGTGCAAGAAAAATACATAAGATAACACTAAAGTGTATAACACAAAGAAATAACTTCTTTTCTTACGATGGGAGATGTGTTTCCACTTCCCTGCGGAATAATCGAAACCTCATCTACTAGATATGTAGTCGGATAGGCCAAAACCAATTTAAATTTTAAACAATAAGTCATTTTTCGTGTTTCATTACTGTAGTTGTTTTGTACCTCGAAATTTTCGCACTAAGGTGCTAGTTTTAAAACAAAATTTCATCAAAGTAAGAGCTTGACAAGAAGTAAAAATTCTGACGTTTACAAACCTATTCATCCTATAGTAAATATTTTTATGCTCGACCATGCCGAAATGTAGTAAATATACACCTGGTAGCAGCCCTTTAATGGACCTCATTAAAGTACACCTATTCATTAAAGTTCAGGTGTTCCACCAATCAGAAAGTACCATTGTAGCAATATGAAAGCGCAAGTATCGATTATTCTTAGATATGCAATCGAAAGACAACTAGATCTATTACTATAATAATTAGCGTTAATTGTAAATAATATTCAAATAAATTCAATTTGTCATCTCGTTTTTCAATGTCTAATTCAATTTCAAGGTTATGTCAAGATTAATGTTTATTTTACTCTCTAGATTATATCAAGTTCAATGTCGACATTTGTTTCTCAGAAAAAATCAATACTTTCGCGTCTGCGCACATCTCACAATTTACGAGCTATTGCACATGGTCAGTTCCGCTCCTAAGTCAGATAAAAATAATATGAATACTTATAATAATAATAATAATAATAACAATATTATTATTATTATTATTATTATTTATTTATTTATTTAACCTGGCAGAGTTAAGGCCATACGGCTTTCTCTAACACTCAACCAGGAGAAAAAACTGCGTTACAAAAACACTACAAATTTACAAAGTACACTACAATTTTACACACAAAACTGAATAAGATAATAATAATAAAATGTAAATAACAAGTAAGAAGAAATCAGACATAATATATAACATAGAGAAAGAAAGAAAAAAGCATAATAATGTGAACAGCAGGTCAAAAATAAATGACGCATACAAAGTATAAAAAAATAAGAATTACTGATAATAATAATAATAATAATAATGGTAATAACAATAATAATAATGATAATATTAATAACAATAACAATAATAATAACAGGCCTAATAGTAATAACAATACTAATAGTAGTAATAAAATAGTGCAGTACAATGAATACAATATTTTTAAGTACACTCAGTAAGGAAAATTATGATTATATATAGCTCAACTTATATAGTTTGCGCTCGTTTCATAAACATACTCGCGTCTCAATTACTATCATTATAGGCTCGTTGCATAATGTACTAATAGTTTAACGTTAGACTTCTATAATTTAAAAGAAAAATACAACTCACAGAGGTTAAGCATTATTACATTTTTATTAAAGAACATACCCAGTTTTCAGAAACTGAAATTCTTCAGAAATATTGTTTTAAATATAAATTCCGTAGGACGAAAGAAAGGGCGAAGGCGAATTGCTTATCAGAAAACGTAGCGGCTAACATCTGCATAGCGTACGCGATCGCATGGTCAAGGGAGGAAAAAGCTGTGCGTGGCACTGCAGTGTCAGCAGTCCATTCTCAATTGAGCGTACGTGAGATTCCAGCGGACTTTTTACATTTCCTCTAACTCACCTCGGAAGAAGACTTTTTTTCCTCCCACTCTTCTACCGCTATCGCCAATCAAGGTTTCTCTTTCCCCGCCCTTCTCTTTTTCATCTTCATTTACGCCGCTTTCAATTCGTTTCTGGTACCATCGCGTGAAAATGTACACAGCAACTGCTGCACGCTATCAGGTCCACCCTCATGCATCTAGTATTATTTGGGAACGCATTGCTCTGCTGCTGTTTTTAGGGCCTACCGTCGACATAAAGTTATACTCTTGGCTTGTGCAGCAAATGCTGCAAACTAAGTTCAGTAGACGTTTAAATAAAAATTTTCCAGTTTCATTTTCAATGAAGAATACTACACATTTTGGAAGTTATTTGCTTCCATAATAATGAAACATACTTCTTCTGAATAATTTTTTTTTATGCCAAATACTTTTTCTTGAACATATCCACCTTAGTTTTTGAGTTTCAACGCGAAAACGCAAGTAACAATGTCAGGACGATCAGTGAGTTTTTTATGTGGGAGTAAAGTAATAGCTGTTTCAGGTTATTGTCGATTGTAGGCTTTTAGGCCTCTTATTTTATCAATTAGTAATACCTTTTGGTCTTTCCTTAGGAACTGTAATTTTTGCGCTCTCTCGAGCCAATACTGAAGAGAATGACGCATATAAATATCTACACTACACCGCCATTAAATACATGAAAAAGACCCAACCCCACTTGATTAATAAGAACTATAAAAATATTTGATTTTTATTAACAATATTATCTTACGTTAGTTTTGTAGCCGCCACTCAGTAAATTATAGAAATGAAGATCTAATTTAAGATATTCTCTACAGCTACTTATATAACCCCAAAAACGTTTCACTTTCATATCATTAATATAGGATTAATATGTATAATTAATGAAAATAGTCACATCATGGTATTAACTATAACAATATTTCATTTCTAATGGTAATAATGTCATCAAACCACCTCAAGTTTTGTAGATTTTAATATCCATTAACAGCTTTACTCGGAAAATTACACACCGCAAAATCGGACCTGCAAATTATTTTAGTAAGTCTTGAAGATTTTAATAACCAATTGAATTTGAACTCTAAATATGTCAGCAATCCTGCAGGTCATGGCCTTCGCTTAATAGCTTATTGTTTATTGTAGTGTGTGTTTTGTTTTATTCTGAAATGCAATAATTAGTTCTCAAAATTGACGAAAGATGGATTTTGTAAAATAGGAAAATTATGTAGGAAAACTAACGCTTCACTGAAAGTTGCTATTTTTCTGAAAATCCTTGGATGCCAAGCTTCAAAATGAGGAGTCATTCATTAAAATCCGTTCAGCCGTTTTCCTGTAATTTCCATTACCAGTTTAAATTATATATATATATATATATATATATATATATATATATATATATATATATATATATATAGAGTTTTAGAACATGACTTTCAGTGCGGTCCCATAACTGTGGTCCTGGAACACAACAATGGTCCATTCAAATTTTGTACTCCATAACGTACTACCTCGTTTATCTATATTTTTGCTGTACTGTAGTTTGAAGTCAAGTTACTGCAGCTATCTACGAACGGTCTAACTTATGTTTAATTATTATTAATTTTTACCAATATTCAGTTTCTGCATTTTGAAGTAATAAATTGTCTTCAAAAACCACAATTTTCTCATCATTGTGTACTGACCTTCATAAGATTTTAATTAGGCCTAAAAAAACATAATAAAAGCCCTGCTAATCTTTAAAGTCTATTCTTTCCAACAGTGTATTTATTAAAAATTAATGTTACTTATTTCCGAAAATAGAGTATTTTTAATTTTGCGCCTTCTTTTAGTCCACTGTATACGTCTAATTAAGTTAATCAAATACTGTGATATTTCTTTTGTCTGTAGTACAAATCAGAGTTTAAATCAATTTTCTGTATCAAAGACTTTTTAAAAAATCAATAAATGTTTCTAAATTACTCCTAAGTTCTTTATGTTTCTCTATCAATTGCGCTAAACTAAAACACAATCCATGTACGTTTGATTTTGTCTGAATACAATTTGCACTTCCATAAATAGCCTAATGTTTCAGTCATTCTGTTTAATCGGCGTTCCTCAACTTTACTATAACTGATATGGCTTCTGAGCTGTATACAATAATACCACAGTCTAGTACATACAGTCACGAAGCTTGAGTTGTGAGGGTGCCAGGAACAATAGATTGTGCCGGTACTATTTCACATTGTCTGTAATGAGGCGATATTAGCGATCCTAGTGGTTAGCAACTATCTATGGATGCACATTTACCACGTATTGAGCTTCGTGACTGTATTTATATATATATTTATGTATGTGTGTATGTATGTATTATTTATTTATTTATTTATTTATTTATTCATTTGTTGTTGAACATAACAGGCAAAGCCCAATTACAATGTTCACGACTAACAAATTAATTTATAAAACATAAACAAGGAGAAGGAAATATACACTTATTAAAAACTGAAGCAAAATAGAAATAAGAGAAAGAAAAAAAGAGAAATTGAAATAAGGTGTGAAAGTAGCTTCAAATTAACTAATAACAATATTCTGTAAAATATGATAACAAATAATCCTGTATGTAGAGAAATTCATATTGAAAATATCAACATTAGGATAAGGATGTAATTTATTGTATAACTGTAAGATTTGGAAAACGGGAATTTTTGTGGGATTCAGTATTTGTCCTTGGTATGCAATAGTAATATGCGTTACAAGAGCGGTATGTTGAAGTTTTCATGTTCGAGGAAAAGTTTGAAAAAGCGAAACGTAGTTGAGCTTTTTTAATTTCCGAGAATTGAAAGAAAACATACCGCTCGTGTATCGTACATTGTTTTGTGCGAAGATAGTTTATTACATACCTGAAAGGGAATTTCTAATTAGATGCAATAAAATCTCCATCTTGGTTTCTGTTCAATGACGGCAAATTTGCAAAACAAAAATATCTATCTTCAACATTGTTGCTTTAAAATGTTTTCTGTGTTTACTATACTCCAGCAGGCCGTGATATACGTCTGTCTTTTTTCCCCCAGTCTATGATGAGTCTGGAATCTTGTTGATTTTTTCACGGCTTCCTTAATGTTACTTGCATCACGAATGCAGTAACTTTAGTGGAGTTGTAGAGTTTACTTAATTTTTGCAAATATTTAAAAACAATAATTAACAGTGCAATTTAGGTGAAATTGCAGTGGTAAGTTTCCAATTTATAATTATTACTATATTGAACGTCTCTAAAAATAATATGTTAAGAGCCTAAAGCAGTAAAATCAATATGTCACTTAAGCGGTAAGAAGAGGGAAATTGTTATGTGTGTTAGGTTGGGAATAGTGAATGTGGAATTTTAGACTTTCCGCGGATTGGTTTTGTGCGGAAACCAAGCAAATACTCACAATCTCGCACAAAATAGAAATAAGAGAAAGAAAAAAAGAGAAATTGAAAGAAGGTGTGAAAGTAGCTTCAAATTAACTAATAACAATATTCTGTAAAATATGCTAACAAATAATTCCGTATCTAGAGAAATTCATATTGAAAATATCAACATTAGGATGAGGATGTAATTTATTTTATAACTGTAACATTTGGAAAACTGGGGGATTTTTGTGGGATTCAGTATTTGTCCTTGGTATGTAAAATAAATTTCGAAATTTCGTTTTAAGCTTAGGTGTATATAATGTTAAATAATAAAATAAACCAACACAGTCCAACATATTGTTAATAATTTTATAAAGAAAGTTTAAAGATTGACAATTTCGTCGAATTTGCAAACTAGTAAAATGGAAATGTATATACTAGACTGTGATAATACCTCGATAACTGTTACAGTAACTTCGCACAAATAACAGGAACTATTTTGAATGAAGGAGGAGTGGCAGATTATAATAAACACCAGTATTCTGATAAAATCTTGTCGAATACCGTCCTTGTTTACCAGGAATCCCGATTTCACTGACTATTTGAATCCAGATTTATACCGTGAGAAAATTTCTAAGCGAAAATTCGCAGTAGGGATTAGGTAAATACCTTAATGAACAAAAACATTCAAAGCAGCCATCTCTTGCAAGCAGTGGATGATCGAAGCAAATTAATTACAGGGTATCTCGACTGTTTTATTTCTCTCTTCTACAGTGTTTACCCATCGCTTGCGAACATTCACCTTGTTATATCACTAAATAAGAAGAGGGTGTGGAGGTTTATGTAGGTCTCTACAGTCTGTTTTCTTTGTCGACTGGAGAGAAAGCCATTTTACCACCGAATAAACAACTTTCATAATTGTCGCTTCTTTTAAATATACATGTGCAATCATCCCCTTCCCCTCTCTCTCTTTCTAGCTCGCTTCCCCCCTCTTTCTCTCTCTCGGTTCTCTATACATTGTAAGCGACTTTTCGATGAGATGTGTGAGACAAATTGAGACTCAAAGAAATTAGGCTAAATAAGTAAATAAACGAAATAAATAAGAAAATAAATAAAGAAACAAACTATTGAATAAAATAAATAAGTAAAAATAAATAAATAAATAAATAAATAAATAAATAAATAAATAAATAAATAAATAAATAAAGTACTTACTTACTGGCTTTTAAGGAACCCGGAGGTTCATTGCCACCCTCACATAATCCCGCCATTGGTCCCTATCCTGAGTAAGATTAATCCATTCTCTATCATCATACCCCACCTCTCCTCAAATCCATTTTAATATTATCTTCCCATCTACGTCTCGGTCTCCCTAAAGGTCTTTTTCCCTCCGGCCTCCCAATAATACTGTATATGCATTTCTGGATTCCTTAATACGTGCTACATGCCATGCCCATCTCAAACGTCTGGATTTAATGTTCCTAATTATGTCAGGTGAAGAATACAATGCGTGCAGTTCTGTGTTTTGTAACTTTCTCCATTCTCCTGTAACTTCATCCCTCTTAGCCCCAAATATTTTCCTAAGCACCTTAGTCTCAAACACCTTTAACCTGCGCTCCTCTCTCAATGTGAGAGTCCAAGTTTCACAACCATAAAGAACAATCGGTAATATAGGCTAACTGTTTTATAAATTCTAACTTTCAGATTTTTTGGCAGCAGACTGGATGATAAAAGCTTCTCAACCGAATAATAACAGGCATATCCCATATTTATTCTGTGTTTAATTTCCTCCCGAGTATCATTTATATTTGTTACTGTTTCTTCAAGATATTTGAACTTCTCCACGTCTTCAAAAGATAAATTTCCAATTATTATATTTCCATTTCGTGCAATATTCTCGTTACGAGGCATAATCATATACTTTGTCTTTTCGGGATTTACTTCCAAACCGATCTCTTTACTTGCTTCTAGTAAAATTCCCGTGTATTCCCTAATCGTTTGTGGATTTTCTCCTAACATATTGGCGTCATCCGCATAGACAAGCAGCAGATGTAACCCCTTCAATTCCAAACCCTCTCTGTTATCCTGGACTTTCCTAATAGCATACTCTAGGGCAAAGTTAAAAAGTAAAGGTGATAGTGCATCTCCTTGAATAAAGCACATAATAAAATAAATAAATAAAAGTACATAAAAAATAAACAAATAAATTAATAAAAGAAATAAACACATAAATAAAGAAGACAGAAAAAGAAAAGAAAGAAAGAAAAGAAAAAAAGAAAGAAACAAAAAAATGGAAAGAAAGAGCTATCTATGGGCATCATAAAATAACAAACATTTATCAACAGTATTCGCACTAGAGGTTTTGATTTATCTAGAGAAAATCAAAACTCGAGTGGGATTTAATTGACTATTACACGATTAGAAGAGACTATGCAAAATATTAGAAGAAAATAATAATAAAGTAGCCTACTCTAATACAATAAAACATTAATTGACTTACTAAAATTCTATTTCACTAATGTTAGCTTCACCAGAACGTTTGAACGGAGTCTCCATTTTCAGTGTTGACTATCTATGCGGTAAACAAATGACGATCGCAAAGCATGTTTTACAGTAACGTAAAGAATTTGCAGTTTGAAATGTTGGCGAACAAAGAAACAAATGGTAGAGAGATAATAAAAACAGGAGAAAGTATATAAAGTTTAGAAGAAATAAAGTACTCTAATACAATAAAACATTAACAAATGTAAATACCTCTGAATAACATTTAGCAGCGATCTCGGCTGGGTGGAACACGTTACTGACACAACGGGAAAAGCATGGAGAGCGTGGCACTTTGTGATGAGAGTACTAAGAAAAGGTTCCGATAAATCCAAAGAGATTGCATATAAATCACTAGTACGTCCAGTAATTTAATATGGTGCTGCATGTTGAGATCCTTACAGATTAGAACATACGGCTCGTATTAAGACACTGGAAAAGATTAAAAAACGGGCTCTCAAGTGTTGTCGGAAAAATTCACCATTAAAATGGGACACACTCAAGGACAGGAGAACGCGAATTCGATTATGCGCACTGTTCAAAACATACAGAGGTGAGCCTGCCTGGAGAGAAATAAAAAATAGGTTGCAACCGCCAAATTACTCTTCAAGAAACGACCACTCATATAAATTGAGGGAAAGAAGACAGAGGACGGACACTGGAAAGTTTTCTTTTCTCAATCGTACTATCAGGGACTGGAATGCTTTACCTGCAGACTTACTAAAGGCTTTACCAACAACCAAAAACGTATTTAAAAATAGGCTTAAGGACTTTACTAATAGGCGGTAATTATACACAGTATGCAAAGGATGTAAATGATATTTTGTTATTGAAGTGTTGTATCAGTGAAGAATTATGTTGTGTCAGTGAAGTGTGTTGTGTCAGTGAAACGTGTTCCCGTCAGTGAAGCTTTATAGTTTATATTGGCAGTGCAAAGTATTTGAACAGTGAAATGTTTTTGAAGTGTTAGTGAAATCAGGATAGAATCAGTGATATGTGTCGTAGTTCTAGTGCAGTGAGTGAGTTGACAGTGAAATAAGTGTAATGTGGAAAGGTACTTGTGCAGATATGAACATATCATACTCGTGGGTTTTAGTTCGAACTTAGATTTAAGATACAAATTAGATTTATTTTAAATGTTATTTTAAGTGATCGTGCTTCATTTAATTTAGGATATTCCCTATTATTATTATTATTATTATTATTATTATTATTATTATTATTAATATTATTATCATTATTATTATTATTATTATTATTATTATTATTATTATTATTATTATTGTTAGTATTAATTATTTGTATTAATTATTGGTATTATTATCAACTGTATTTTTAATTAATAAGTTTATTATTGTCTTTATTGAGTGTAATTAGTTACCACTGCAGTGTGAATAAATACATACATTAATAATTGATTTACTAAAATTCTATTTCACTGATGTTAGCTTCACCAAAACGTTTGAAATACGCCGTCATTTTCAGTTGACTATCTATATGTAAAGTTGCCTATTTCCGTGATACCCCTAATCCCGTGATACTTTTTAAAAATTGAATGTCAGTCAAAGCTTTGCCATTCGACCATAGCGCCAGACATCTTTCTCGAAAGATTACATCTTCTCCTACTTTTGAGACATCGGTGAACTTCCTAGCAAGGTACCCAACCCTATGACATTCAGTGGAAAAAAAACGTATCACGGAATTAGGCAACTTTACCCTACGGCAAACAAACGACGAACGCAAAGCATGTTCTAAAGTACCTCAAATAATTTTTGCATTTTGAAATGTTGACATACAAAAAAACAAGTGCTAGGGAAGTGACAAAATTATGCGATAAACAGCCATGATTGATTGAAACATGTTCTTTCGTACCGTTTTATTTGTCAAAAGTAGTATGATGTAGTAAAACTGTAATAGTGACAATAATTGCTTTATTGAATAATAAATAATATTTACATGTAATAAAATTACAAATTTAATTCTGAATACGACATGTTGTAAGAAAATCACAGGTTTGTCAATTATACGTATTTGAAATTCTATGTGTAATTATTTGAACCAGAATCGATGTTGTCTTTTTAAACATAGAAAGCAACGTTCACTCAAAATACATGGACAATTCTGAATTGAGTTTCCCATCAAAAGATCACAGTACTTCTGAATACAACGCTAGCGGACATGAACGCAATTCAAGGTTCAAAACTTGAATTCTGTCTCACACACAAGAATCGGGTGTATTTCCATGTCATGTGTTTGTTATCGATTGTTATGTGCTGCGATCTGGTGCCAAAATTAACACTTTGGCAGTATTTCCAGTTACTACTGTTCGATGACACTTTACGAGTATTTACAGTTACTTTTCGATGTCAGTAACTTGTTATTACTAAGTAGCTGTATCAGGATAGGCATCCTTGGTCCGTGCGTTTTGTTTACAAACATTAACCAGTTGTCACGTGTCCCCCAGCCGACTGTAGTGACGACGTATTTATTCAATTCCTATCGGCTGTGCTGTCCATTCACTGATATTTTAGCTAGGGCATACATGGGCACAATTGTCGGTTACGTGAGGCACTCGATTTGAAATAGTTTGTTTACTAGGAGAGGAGAGTGCAGAGTAGGATGGGAAATATAAATTGCTGTGACCTGCGTCACCTTATCGTAATCGCTAAGGCGGTCAGTGGCGAATTATTAGGAAAGCGCTTGGTTAACGTGAGAGACTCAAAAACTTTTATTCAATTTAGCAAATCAATTCGGCAGCTTTAATCATAAACCTCTTTATTGTTTCTTCGTAGCTGAATTGATTTAAATCACAGGCGAGAAATTGCGTAACTATCCAATAAAATTCCATCATGTTGTCTACGTTTATTTTCTTGAATATTCTGTCGTTTCTCAAGATAACTTAATAGATTTGCACGTTCTCGACTTAAAATAATTTCAGAAAATCATATTTCGTTTTCTACGCACATTTGATTTTTTTTAATAAATTCATTTTGGAAATAATACGTACAAACAACATTTAATTCCTCGTACCTCTTAATGCAACATGTTTAAGGTATAATGTCCTATTTAGTATACTATGCAAATGTTAATATCTTAAATTTTCTTCGGAATAGTACGAAAAATAACATTTAATTTGTCTTACCTTCTAATTCTGCATGTTCTTTAAGACATAAGGAGTAATGTCGTTGTATATTAAATTTATTAATGCCTAATAGGATTTCTGAGCATAACATACATCGTATGTTCTCCCCTTCTAAACAGCAAAAAAAAAAAAAAAACTCTTCCTCCCATTTCTCATGAAATAATCGTTTTCTAACGCGTACACACTGCTTTGATAATGCCATTATGCCACCATTGATATTGCTTATGAAAATGATATAGACCCTGCCCACGCCTAGGAGCTACGTGAGGGAGAAACGGGGACTGTGAAGATGATGTCACTCAGAGTGATAAGCTCTGTGAAGGTCAGTGAGGCACGATGCCCATCTCTGATCTAGGGGGTGGGGAGCGCACTTCCCAGCAAGTAGACTTTTAGCTAGTGGAAGGGGGTACTGTTTGCTTAATCTGAAGCAAGTCAAAGCCCTGTCCTTTACAGGTATGCATCTTATTCTGATACAGCTACCTTATCCGAACTCTAATTATTAGTCATGGAAAAGACTGATTCTATTATTTTATTATTATTATTATTATTATTATTATCATCTCATCATTATCAATTGCTTTTGACATAGACTATTAATGAATGTCCAGAAGTGGCTCCATGAATGATGTGCATAGTATAATTTCTTCATAGTAATTAGTCACGTTGACTGAGCAAAGATAAAAAAGAAATGTAAATGTAATTATCTCAAGACATTATAGTTACAAATTGACTCTGTAGAGCATATCACAATTTATCTTCTCAAAATGAAAGCAGTTACTACAGTAGTTACTGTTGTAGCTAAGCTTTGATTTGAGTAGGTCTGTGTCGAGAATATCCCGAAATGTTTTTCGAGGACGAGGAAGTATATATATTTTTTTCTAACCAATGTCAACACTATTAACAGAGATTATTTCCAACAACAAAAATGATAACACTTTGAAACGTGTGTAACTATTTACGTAAGGTAATTCTGATTTTTGTAGTCTATATAATATTATTATCTCCGGGCTTTCGTTTCTTTTCGTTAATGTAATATTTGAAATGTATTGCATTTACGTACAGGATATTATTTGCAAATCAAGCTTTCAGGTATAACTCCCTGTAAAGTTGATTTGAATAATTTCGAAGGAAAAATTGTTCCGGGGCCAGGTATCGAACCCGGGACCTTTGGTTAAACGTACCAACGCTCTCCCAACTGAGCTACCCGGGAACTCTACCAGACACCGATCCAATTTTTCCCTCTATTTCCACAGACCTCAAAGTGGGCTGACAACAGTCAAGCAACCAACATTGAGTGCACACTAACTCTGTGTGACTTAAATTGTGGCCCCGGAACAATTTTTCCCTCGAAATTATTCAAATCAACTTTACAGGGAGTTATACCTGAAAGCTTGATTTGCATAATACACGTCACTGTTCGTTAACAGAAAACCACAATTTAAGTCACACAGAGTTAGTGTGCACTCAATGTTGGTTGCTTGACGGTTGTCAGCCCACTTTGAGGTCTGTGGATATAGAGGGAAAAATTGGATCGGTGTCTGGTAGAGTTCCCGGGTAGCTCAGTTGGGAGAGAGTTGGTACGTTTAAACAAAGGTCCCTGGTTCGATACCTGGTCCCGGAACAATTTTTCCCTCGAAATTATTCAGGATATTATTTATTATACAGAGTGTCCACAATGAATCTCCAACATTTTAAACACAAACAGTTAAAGAAAAAATTGTATACAAATAATAATATGCATGGAAACAATAGTAAAAATGACAAAGATTTCATTTCAGTGCACATGCACTTGGATTTGAGTGTGATAATGAATACTTTCTTTCAGTATGGTAATTTGTTCTCCAACCCTTTGTCTAAATGCAGTTACTCTGCATTCCTGTCTTCGAGAGCAAACCAGTATACATAATCTTTGTCATTTTTGTCTCTCTTCTATGATATATGTGTCCATGAAGTAGCAATTTATTTCTTCCTTAAAGTGAAATTTATAATCTGTGTAATAATTATAAATGAATTTTCTATTACACCTAAATAACATTACCATGGACACTCACTACAATACTACATAGGGGAGAATCGGGTAGTATCGGACATCGGGTAATATCGGACAATGCGTTTCTTACATCTACCACCATATGGTAGTACCTGAATGACATGGTTACGTTTCTCTATGCGACATCACAGAAACGTAACCATGTCAATCAGGTAATATCATCGTGTGGTAGATGAAAGAAACTCACTGTCCGATATTACCCGATGTCCGATACTACCCGACTCTCCCCTACTACATACTCCATACTACAAAACGAATGGAAAAAAATGGAAATGGGAGAAATGGCCATTGGGATGTTTTACCAGTGGGAATATTAGATTGGGAAAGTGGATTTGGGAAATTGCCCATGTTACAAATATTTTCGGAGAAATGGTTATTGGTTTAATACATAACTCGGAATATCAGACTGGGAAAAATGATTTGGGGAAACTGTCCAGGAACGGTACATATATTCTACATTTCAGAAACAGTGGGTTATAGTTAGGGACCGGATTTTTATGTAATTACATATTATATTCCTTTCAACCTAACCGTATATTAATAACAAATCTTTACGGATCTTGTAATTACCATTAATATAATCAAATTTGTTACTACATATTTTTACATATTTACCCCACATTACATATTATGGCTTGGTATTACATAAATCTACATATTTAGGGGGTTTATTCATTTTTACTTCCATAAAAGTAAAAAAAAAAAAAAAACTTCTGTTAGGGAAGTTTACAATTTGAAATAACAGATTTAAAACACCTTTTTGCCTATCCAAGAAAAGATATATTTCGGCACGAAACATAACGTCCTTAGTTCCAGGCAAACAACAGTTTGTAAATGCCTATAATTTGAGGTTTTAGTAGGTTCTTCGTTTCTTACAGGGAGCAGCTAAAATATATGTGTCCCACATCTCCTCTTATTTTCTCCTAATCCAGTAAAGCGAAACAGTGCTTGCAGAACTGTTGTGTCATTCATTTCACTCAGGTCTCTAGTTTTAGTACTTACAGTATAAAGTGCAAGTGAGTTTATCTACTGCTTTTAACTAACTAAAATGGCCCTGTATCTTCAACCCTAACGACAAAAATAAAATCACGGATTGCGATGGACGAAGGTTTCACTACAGATGGAAAAATAGCAATGTGTAAAGCATGCGGTAAAAAAGTCGGGTGCTCTATGAAATCACAAGTGGAGAGTCTTACCTATCCTATACCTGCCAGATATTGATATTAAATATTTTCATGATTTTACATATTTTGGTATACAGGGTGTTTAAAAAATACGGGGAATAATTTCAGGTATGTATTTCCCACATGTAGACAATCAAAATAGTTCATTACAACATGTGTCCGGAAATGCTTTATTTCCGAGTTATGGCCTTCACAACATTGAAATTCACCGGAACGTTTATCTTTCCGCAGGTCGTTGCCGTCAAAGGAGACATTAAGACATTAAATTCGGATTTACACCACACTGCTGCGAGAACCACTGACAGAACCTAACTCTTGCAGGGTAATCTGCTGGTGACAGGGCCTGTACACGTTGCAAATGATAAGGATACAATTGATACCTACTCTTTCAACAGTCTCCAGACAATCGTATGAGGAACATTAACTTGCAACGCTACCCTTCGTGTGCTGATAGAAGGAGTCATGTTCACAGCCTCCAGAATCTCCTCCTGTACTTCTGGAGTTGTAGATCTTGGTCGTCCCCTTCCCAAACCAGGAGAGTTAAATTTTCCATATTCGCACAGACGGTAATGGAGACGTACAAATGTCTTCCGATCTGGACATTGTCGCTGTGGGTAGGCCTACCTCTCCTGGTACAAACGACGAGCCAGCGCAGCATTGCCGTCCGCCTTACCGTACATGAAGTGTATCTCTGCCAGCTCTTGATTTGAATACATGTCGCACAGTCTAACGCCTACACAACACTGAATGTAACCTTCGCCTCGGAATGAACTGTCAGAGTGCCCTCTTAATGTCTCGTTTGATGGCAACGACCTGCGGAAAGAAAAACGTTCAGGTGAATTTCAATGTTGTGAAGGCCGTAACTCGGAAATGAAGCATTTCCGGACACATGTTGTAATGAACTATTTTGATTGTCTACATGTGGGAAATACATACCTGAAATTACGCCCCGTATTTTTGAAACACCCTGTATATTCAGCTTATTTTTCTTACATAAATATGTACACATTTGGCACCTTGATATTACATAAAAATCCGGTCCCTAGTTATAGTAGACGCCAAATCACGTTCATGGCACTTATCCTATACTATGGATGCCACATACAGTAGCAGACACTCAACATCGGTGAGCGGAGTCTATGTAACTGCTGACAGCGAGGTAAATCACATGGAACTATCGCAGCAGGGAGCCTCGCAGTGTTACGTGTGCATTCAGCACTCTTCGTGCAAGGAGCTTTCTGACATAGTGATGAAGCAAAATGTTCCTTAGCAGCTGTGTGTTTCATAGAAGTGACATTAACCTTTCGGCGACGAGTAGTCTGGGCAAGGGCTTCCAAACCGAATGAAGAGCAATATCATTTCCATAAATTGCATGCCAGAGATCTGCTGTTGCCAAATTAAAGTTAAAAAAAATTTAAAAATTCGTAAAACTCTTGGGTCATTTCTGGCCCAAATTGAATCTCGATGCTAAATTACCTCTGTACTTGAAAGCGTCGTTAAATAAAATACTTCCACAAATCCTTTTTGTCAGCGGTAGGAGTATATGTAAATTCCGGACAAAAACACATTTCTTATCTCTGGCCTTGTCATAGGCTAGCGAAAGGTACCGGTACACGTAAATTCCGGAATGAATGTACCCGGTGAAGTTATGAGGGGAAAGTAATGGGAGTGAACAATTGAAGAACGCAGAGACGTTCCCTCATCAGCTGTTTATAAGGAGTGGGAGTACACAAATGAAGAGCGCGGTGACATTCACTTATCAGCTGTTCATAAGGCCCGTAACACACTTGAAGAGTTTTCGCTAGCGAGAAATGTGTTGCGAGAAAGAGGCGAAGAGCCTTCCTCCACACAGTTCTCGTTATCACAGATCACACCTCGCTATGATCATCTATGCACTGCCTTCATGCAGAAAGCATTTATCTGATTATAGTAATGACTCGTTGGGGGAAATATTATGGGTTATGTATTTACGTATATTGTCGTACTTAAATATATAACCTGTAAGTATATTGTCGTACTTAACAAATTACGTACGAACGCTATGTTGAATCTGAGTATTCAGATGATGAGGAAATGGAGTTACATGAACATATTTTGTTCATGAAAAGAAGAAGTAGGCCTAAAATTAAAGCCAGAAATGTCTGAAAATCACATTGTATCTTAAGAAAATAAGGGCGAGTTTTGGACACTGGTTTCGATTTGAATGATGATACGTTTAGGCGTTATTTCAGGTTCAATGGACCACAGTTATTATTTTTTTTTTTGCCATTCATGATATGATAGAGAATTCTTTGCTATATTCTGATTAAAATTTCGTAAACTGTTAAGATATATAGATACATTATTTCAAATGTTTAATCAGTACTATTAAAAAATAAAATATAGCCCTATTTATTTTCAGATAATCTGATATTTGTCTCCAGATTTCTTCTTTAAGTTTCGTGTTTTTATAGTTTTCATCCCGTGTATCATATAAATAGGCCTACGGGTGACATCGTACAAGTTCGATAAGTTTCTGACTGCAATTATCAGCCATCTTTCCTCATTTTCAAATAACAGCAATACAATTCATCGCCACCTGTGATAACTTTCTCTACATTCAATCGTCATAAAGAGTATAAATATCAAACATCTTTGATAAATGTGTCAAGAAAATTCTCTGAGCTACCGATTCCAGCGAGAAACTCGCGCGAGGTTTTTGCCTCGAGCGAGAATCTCTTCCAGTGTGTGGACGTCCATTTGAATCCACAAATGGAAATACATTTGAAAACCCTTGTTTTCTACGGTTTTAGTAAATGGCGCTTGGCCCGCTATGGTTCTGAACTCTTCAATTGTTGGATACCTTTCGGCGTTGGACCTCGGATTCATTTTACCATCATAATAAAATTCCTCTCTTTCATCTCATCTCTGTTTCTTACCCGTATTTCGGGCTTGCTCCGATGCAGAGTCGGCTGTCGGCCACTTCCTAACTTGGATATGTGGTCATTTGTTGTTGGTGGTAGCGCTATGTACCGTGAACTCTCGACTGGGCTTATGGTAACTCATGGGACTGGGGTTGAGGAACCGCGGTGATGCTTACGTGGAAATGTAAAGAGATCATGTTATCTTATACAATTAAAGCTTATGCAATATTTTCGCCCATAAATTGACGCTTATGGTAGACTGCCTGAAATATTCCTGACGATCCACTTTTATTGTAACCAGAAACGAAACATGTAATAAATGTTCATCTTTAAAAATCGAATGAACAGTCAACACTATACAAACACAATACTCTCTAGAGTGATTACATGTAAAAATGGAGTGTCTAATCACGAAATTCTCTCTGCCCACACCGAGCTCATGGAATATTAATTAATTAAGTCTGTTTATTTGCGAGATGACCCAGTTCGTTGTGACGTATGCAAAGTAAACGCTGGAAAGCAGCTCGCAACATGACGTGTTCAATATTCTCCGCACGTCCATATCCGGCTCCGCATCCTCTCGCCAATTATTAAGGGTTCAATCATGTGCGAACGGGAACTCAGTTTGTGGTCAGTGATCACATAGGCTACTCTGCTACTGGTGTATATTACTGTAGGTAAATTATTAATTACGCTGCGAAAATCTGAGAAAGATGCCTCGAGAAGAATAGAAAAAAAATATGTAGTATTTGTGGACCTAGAAAAGGAATTTCCCAGAGTGGACTGGAATAAACTGATGAAGATCCTGAAGAAAATAGGTGTGGATTGGAAGGAGAGGAGGCAGTTCTACAGGGACATCATTTTATTTTTACTTCAATTTTCATTGTACCTGAGTTTTTTAATGTACTTCAGTCCCACCCCTTCTACTAATGAAGTTCCAACTGTCATCCACACAGAACCAAGGCCACATATAGTAAACAGTACACCTACTGAGTTAGTGCGTATAGTACATTCCAAAAATATGTTCGCGTTTTCCAGTGACGAAAGAGTTTTGAATTTTGAATCATATTTTCGCACAGGTACTGTCGTCCGTTTGCCTACGTCGCATCCCGATTTCCCCCACCTGCTTCTGCTCACCTCTCTGTAAACGCTAGTAGCTGGGCTCTCTTAGCTATTTTCTGAAAACATTAATTTCTGTTAGGAATTGCACGTCTACGTAATATTACACAACTGTTTAAAAAAACTTAAATAATAGGGCCTCGTTAAGTAATTATCACGTGATTTCCCCCTTTCTACGATCCTGCGACGTAACCACTTGGACGGACAGTAGACAGCATGTCTGAGTAATTTTACCTGTGCGGGTTGGGCAGAAATGAGAAATGAATTTACAGTACGTAAGGTACTCTTTTACAGAGCAGTTACAGAATTATTTCAACATGAGTTACTAGTACGAAGGACGAAACTGGTAACTGGCATTAGATTCAATAGTCTATAGTGCGATAATATGCACAAAAGAACTGAAGCCTATATCGAAATGAACGGTCACCATTTTCAAAAATGTATTTAAATATCGATATTATGATTATTTTTCAATTTAACTTCATTCTCTATATTGTACGCTATATGTGCTGTAGACAGTATAATATACGCTGCATAATGAATACGTTCGCATGGATAACTCAGTTCGTGTGTAAAAATACTTATTGTTAATACTGTACTGTATCTTGATTAAACAAAAACCTAATGAAAATTATCAAACTCAAAATCACGATATTTCCTAGTTTACGTATATGGATGAAGTATTTTTCTCCTATACCTAGTAAAGTGATTTCTTTGTATTTTACGCTAGTATCATCGAACTCCAGTCGTGGAAGGGGGTAGCAAACGGTGTTTCCGATTCTTAACTGTAATCTAAAATTATAACCAGGTTAATATTAAAAATGTTAGATGTCCTTGTATAACCTTTATATGAAGCAACGAGTCAAAGTCAGGAAAGGATAAGAAATGCCAGAGAAAAGTGAAATAGGAAGAGTAGTACGACAAGAATGCCCTTTATCATCTACCGGTTTAACAACTACTTGGGGATTTAGTTAAGAACTGTTTTCAGAACATGGGAGGGGTGATGGTAGAAAAAAGAAGAAGAATAAAGTAGGCCTACATAAGATTTGCTGATGATATGGCGTTGTTAGCAGAAGAGGAGACGATACTAAGGGATATGCTACTGGAGCTAAATGACAGCTGAGAGCAGTATGGGATGAAGATAAATACAAACAAGACGAAAAATAAAGAAGGTAAACGTGCGAATTCTAAATGAGGTAGTAAAACAAATGGACAGTTTCAAATACCTGGATGTACTACAAGCAGTAAGACGAGTTGCTGCCAGGAAGTCAAAAAGAGGATAGCAATGACAAAGAAAATTTGAAAGGCATGATAATGGCCGATAAACTGATACAATAACAATAGAAGTTCTATCAGGAACCGTCAGTGCTTATATATTTAACAAATTTATTAGTTTACAATAATTTGTTACATTTATTTGGTTTTAAACGTTTTCGGCTTGATTAAGCCATCTTCAGAAGAGTATATGCCTAAGTACATGAAGGTGATACATGTGTATGTGATACAAATAAATAAACCAATTAACATGGATCTCTGTAGAAATAAGTAAACACACAACGAGATTAAAACATTACTGTATTAAAACTAGGCTGTGTGAGCCAAGATCAAAGTTATTACATACTACATTAAATTAAAACATGTGCGATACAGTTGTAATTGAGACAGGTTGGTATCTGTGTTGAAGTCCAGACCTGACTGAGATTTGGTGAATCAGCTGTGGAGGAAGAAAAGAAATATGTATCAAGTTGTGATACCTATTATACCAAATTGTAATGGAGGGTCATATACAAGAACAGAGCAAAGTGCAAAATAAATTTGTTAAATAGATAAGCACTGACGGTTCCTGATAAAACTTCTATTGTTAATGACAAAGGAAGTTTTGAATAGAAAAAGGAGCATATTCTGAGGATCTATGGAAAAAGAACTAAGGAAGAGACCAGTGAATTGCTTTGTATGGAGTATGGCAGTGTATGGGGGCAGAAACATGGACATTACGACGAAGTAAAGAGAAGCGACTATAAGCATTTAAATGTGGATATGGACAAGAATGGAGTGTGTGAAATGGACAGACAAAATAAGAAATGAAACTGTGTTGGAAAGAGTGGATGAAGAAAGAATGATGCTGAAACTGATCAAGAAGAGAAAAAGGAATTGGTTGGGTCACTGGCTGAGAAGCAATTGCCTGCTGAATATAATACACCGAAAGGAATGGTGAACGGGAGAACAGTTCGGGGCAGAAGAAGTTATCAGATGATGGACGACGTTAAGATACATGGATCATTTGCGGAGACTTAAAGGAAGGCAGAAAATAGGAAAGATTATAGAATGCTGGGTTTGCAGCGAAAAAACTGTCCTTGGGCAGAAAACTGTGAATGAATGAACGGCGTTTTTTTTTTTTTTTTTTTTTTTTTTCTCATTACACGATCTGCTTGACTCTGTGGATAGTTTACGAGTTTTCCATATAAGCCGCCCTTCTTTCGACTCTCTGCTTGGGCAGTGGGAGATATATATATTTCCTGGCTGTTCATAACAAAGTGCCACCTAACCACACGACAAAGGAGATCCGCGATATGTGTCTGTCTGGTGTTGCATTGAATTTAAATTTCAGGAAGTGGGTAAATCCTACTACGAACCAGCACTGCGATCTAGAAGATCTATATTGCGCTAGACGTCGGGCGCACTTCCAATCCATTCTTGTTGGGTATATTAAGGTTCCCAGGACGTGGTGCAGCAATTCCGAAGGTCGTTTCGGATTCTACAACCAGAACTTGATACCAATTGATATATCACACACGAGATGCAAAATGGCTGTTAACCAGTGTTATGGAAAGAAATGGTGAGATCATACGCAACTAATAGACAGAAAGGTGACTGAGAATAATATTTATTTCATTTTAGTAGTTATTTACGACGCTTTATCAATATCTTAGGTTATTTAGCGTCTGAATGAGATGAAGGTAATAATGCCGGTGAAATGAATCCGGGGTCCAGCACCGAAAGTTACCCAGCATTTGCTCATATTGGGTTGAGGGAAAACCCCGAAAAAAAACCTCAACCAGGTAACTTGCCCCGACCGGGAATCGAACCCGGGCCACCTGGTTTCGCGGCCAGACGCGCTAACCGTTACTCCACAGGTGTGGACTGAGAATAATATTAGTCTACTTGAAACAATGGATTCGGGTTTGTTTAGGAAACAATATGTCAAACAATAAACAAGCGCAAAGAACAAAATGTGCAATATCTGGAGAAGTATTAACAAATACAGTCAACTTCGGTTTTAGTTAACCTCTGCGGATCAGCATATTTCGTTCACTATATCCGAGGTTCACTAAAACCGAAGTGTCTGATTTTATACTACTGACGTTGCTATAAATGCAGGATTAATGCCCGTTTGGGACAGGCCACGTTCAATATCAGTACTAATGTTGCCTTTACCTTCGAACTTAAACCCTTTACGCTTCGACATCCTGATGTTCACAGTTCCAAACTTGAATCTAATCTGGCCATGTAGGTAGTAGGCAATGACCGATTTCGTATCTCTTCCCACTAGAGGTATGCTAGTATGTATCTGCCTTGGAATTTCCCCGGTTCACTTTTACAAAGATGCGAGAGGAAGGGTTGAGGACCATTATATTGCCATCCTTCTTGTATTTATCCTTTGATCATCACTTTACTCCCGTTTACAAAAGAAAACACTTTCTCTTTCTATTCTTCTAATAATCTCTTTTAAAGAAGTCAGAACTAATCCTTCCTTTATCCCTCATTGCGTAGACTATTCTCTTTAACATTTTTCAAACTGTCCAGGAAGCTGAACGAATCCTTTGCCTTCTAATGCATTTTAGGAGTAGAAGGTTTGAGATTTTGTCATCCTCATCATCATCATCATCATCATCTTCTTCTTCTTCTTCTTCATTGTATAGGCCTCATGGCCTGTTCCGGCTCAATACTCCATCGCTTTCTTGGTCTGCCAGGGTCCCGTCTTAGTCGTGGTTTATAATTCCATGCCAGCTTCGGAAACCTTCCATAATCCATTCTCTGTAAATGGTCGATCCATCTTTTCTTATAATCATAGACTTGCTGAATTATAGATTTAATTTCTAATTCCTTCCTTATGATTTCATTTCTTATATGCTCTAGTCTTGTACAGCCCTTGACTGCTCTTAGAAATTTCATTTCTGATGACTGTATATTATTAATTTCTTTCTGTCTTAGGACCCAATTCTCACTACCATATAAGAGGGATGGAACTGCTATAGCCTTATAGAATTTTAATTGTTCTTCCTTCCTTGTTTTATTTCCTGAAACTCTTCTGATTATATCACACATATATTGGTACTTGGAAAGTTTTATTTGTACATCTCTATCATACCTATAGGATATATCATTTCTCAAATAATTAATGTGTGACACTTGTTTAAGAATAATGTCATCTACTACAATTTTTTTATCTTACAGGGACCTTCCCTTTGAATGCCATTATTTCGATTTTAGATTTTGATATCTCAAAATTATAAGCTTTTGCTACTGTATTTAGCTTATATACACCATACTGCAGTTCTTCCTCAGACATTGCTATAAGAGCCTGGTCATCTGCAAACAGTAATGTATTGATATATATATATATATATATATATATATATATATATATATATATATATATATCATTATAAATTCCTTTGGGTTGAGATTTTGTTCTGAACATATTCTTGGAAGTTTATGGGAGAAAGGGTTTCCTAAATTACCATTTTGCCCATTTTAAAATTATATTTTCTTGGGAAAGTGAGGGTTCACTATAAACGGAAATATTAACGTACTTTTTAATGTATGCGGGTCGGGGCCAACAATTTAGGTTCACTATAGCCGAATGTTCACTACAACCGAGTTAACTATATCCAGCGTTGACTGTATTTTGAAAATAAATATTGTAATTTGTGTTCTTGTGAACTCGTGAATTCCTGTCGTATATGAAGTTGACTGCAAAGCTCATGGATTTTTATTTATCGGAAACTGAGATCATAATGTTTGCATCCTTAATAGGTATACGCTATAAAGACAATTTTGTTGTTAAAGTTCCTATAATGATAGGTGAAAAACCATTAAGTATTTTGTAGCAGATGATACAATATGTACCTATGATACATTGCGTAGCAATAATAGCATCGAAGAATTAATTTTGATGGAATTTTACCCCCGAGCTTAACGTGGTCGCTGACGACACAATGGTTCAGTGCGACATTGTTTCAAATAATGCTGTAGTAGTACATACCTCATTAGCATTATAGCATGTAATCAGGTTTGGGTTTATAAAGCAATGTGTTATCTCGTCATCATATGAAGCAAAGGGGATTAAGCTCTTGCAGAGACCTGGCCTCATATAAATCAGTATACTACTCATTAAGACAACCCAAATATCCTGGATGAGCACGAAATGATGCATCTCTGCTAAGTTTTAAAGCACCATGGTGATGCAAGCCAATCTAGTTACACCAGCGATGGGCGTTTGAGTGCATTTGCCCTCCGTGCGCACGGGGTATTCCAAGTGCGAGCGCTGTAGTGTGCCAGCAGCTGTAACAGATGTTACAGCTTTTAAATGAGCTAAATTTAGGACTTCAGGGAAAAGAAATTCTTAATACACAATTTACTGATAGAATTGCAGCTTTTAAGGAGAAATTGCTGTTACGGATACGTCAAATGCAAAAGGGCGAAATATATCATTTCCCATCCTTATCTAAGCGCATAGAATTTTGAACAACGAAAATTTCGAAATGTACGCATGTATTCTATCCGATCTATTAGAGGAATTTACATCAAGGTTCCACAATTTAGATTGCCTGGAAATGGATTTGCGTATTTTTGCTACATGTTCCGATTCCAACTGATTATTGATAACGTCCTCCCTTCATTATAGTGCGAATTGATTGACCTGCGATGTGGTCGAGAGATGCGAGCGAAATACGATTCAAGGTCGAGTCTCATGCAGTTTTATGACGGATTCCCAAGAGGACGCTTTCCCAATCTAAATAAGCTGTGTGAGAAAGTTTTGTGTTTATTTGGTCCCACTTATAGATGCGAACAGTTATTTTCTATTACGATAATAAACAAATCTCAAACAAGAAATGATGGGCTTTTAACGGCAGTTCTTCACATAGCTTGTGCTAATACAGTTTCTCAAAATCTTGAGAAATTGAGTAATATGAATTAATGTGCAACAGACATGTTTTGTTTTGTGTTTAAGGAAGTGTTTCATTACTTTGAGTTCTTATTTAGTTTCGTAGAAAAAATAACATTTTCTTTTGAAACATACAGTACGTACCGCAACTTGAATAAACCGGTTTTCGTGCATCTAGAAGCACACTTCTCTCGTAGTACACCGTGCAAGCACAAAGTGCATAACTCTGCCCAACCCTGAGTTACACCATGTCATATCTGGGAAGTTCTCCGTACTACAATTTGTGCCTGAACATAACAACTTTACACAAACATTACTACTAATAGTTAAATTTTAATGTTAGATGCGATTTTAAATATAATCAAAGACAAGTTAATCTACATTCCATAGAATATTATTGCATAACAAAACTACAATAATTTATATGATAAAAATCTCTAAATTTCGTTTTCTTAACTGTGCATTGTCTACAAGGGCCGTGGGGAAAATGTAACTCACGAGCACATTGTGGCTCGCAGTGATAGCTGTGCATTTCCCTTGCTTCGTACCTCCCACAACCCCCCCCCACCCTCTCACTCACTGGAGTCAAACTCCGTTCCATTTGTATTTGTCTCTGACCTGCGAGTGGCGTATCGTCGCAATGTCTCTCTCAAAATCATGCACCTCTACAAAAACGAAAGTTCCAAGTAGGATGGGAGGACGCATTTTTTTGCTGACAATATGATGAGAATATTAAATGTATGATTTGTTCACAAGTATTACGAGGAAAACGGTTATATAATATAAAACGACATTATAATTTACTACATGTTACTGATGAAACATTAAAAGGTTTTATTATTATTATTATTATTATTATTATTATTATTATTAGTAGTAGTAGTATTATATTGTAATTATTATTATTATTATTATTATTATTATTATTATTATCATTATTATTATTATCATCATCATCATCATCATCATCATCATCTCTATCTCTGTTCGTCGATCCTTTTTCAGCAGATGTACGAACAATGCGGTTAGATCTTCAATTTAAACTCACAGATTTACAATGTGATGTTAAATTAAAGATATATGTAAGGACTTGACAAATGTTCAACCTTTCAAATCTTTGCCAGAAAATAATAAATATCCGAAGCTTCGTCCTTTCGCTTACTATGTTGAAGCCATGTCCGCTACAACTTACGTTTGTGAAAAATTATTTTCAACAATGAAAATAGTAAAAACCAAATTTAGATCACGACTGACAGACAAATACCTTCGTGATCAACTACGACTGGCAGAAGGTGATATAATTCCTGATTTTGAAACTCTGTCGCAGAGTCATTCTGAAGGCAATTAATTTTAGGTTGTGATAAAGTGTCCTAAGTTTTTTTGTTCATTTCTTTTTTCATTACACGTACTAAACATTAGTTTGTAGCCTTATACTGTATAAAATTATATTTAAGTGCTAGACGTAAGGAAAATGAAAATCCGTCAATAAGTCAGACAGTTGCTTCACTTCCCCTTCGGGTGTCCGCCTCCCTCCATAGGTGCTATGCACGTTGCAGGTTACCCAGTTGCTCGGCGCACAATTACATTTTCGCCACGGCTGGTCTACAATATTAGAGTCATAAGATAAACTCATTACGTAAGTCACATTTTTACAATTTTAGATGTCGTCCTACATTTTAATCTTCTGTGTCTTCTGTGACTTAAGAGTATTCTCTAAGTAGCACATACATAATTACGTTTGCTTCTGTTCAGGTCTTTGCGAAAAGTATTGTGGTGTTGTTCACCTCTATTTATATTTCTTTCCTCCGACAGTCTATCCGACAAGGTTAATATTGACTCTTACTAGAGGGCGTTTTAGTTCCTTCTTATTTTCACTAGAGAGCGCATTTCCTTTATTCTTTGCTTTTCATTTCTTTATTTTACTATAGAGGGCAATATCCCAATATGTATATTTCTCCCCCAATTGAAATTGGTTTTTCTTTCTCTGTTGATATCTTTATTTGGATTGGGTGTTTTTGAACTTGTAACGGATTTGCTCCCGCCATCGACCCTTCTCTCGAAGCTGAAAGCTGGGGATTCGATTGGGAACCGTGAACGACCACGGACACGAGTGGCGGAGATGTCCGCTATGGACGTCGGGCACGTTAGACGGAGTCTAGGATTGCACTCTTCGATCTGTTTCATACTAGAGCTGGGGACGGAGCGTGTATAACCGTTGAGTAACTCGGTTCTAGCGGTTTAATGTGCTTGCAGCGGAGCACCGAAGTTACTCGGTTAACCGTAGACGTTACCGGTCATTTCAAACAGAGTTCACGTCTTTCACTTAGGTCTAGCAGACAGCGACATAGGTACTATTGTATTTAAATATTTTCTGCTGCAGGACAAATTATTTCCGACAGGAGATCATCCTTATCCCCAAGGCGGGTTGAAACCCTAATATTTTTGAAGAGGAATTCATCCTATATATCTCCTGTCAAGTGAGTCTAGTGAACACTGACAGTCTATACATATTGCTGTATCTAATAATATTAATAATAACAATTATTATTATATTAGAGTATTTTATTAATATTGAAATATGTTAATAAAGGAAGTGCATTATATTTTCTATTTTTCTTTATTGGATTTATGTTACCCCATCATTATCATTTCATTTATATTTATTTCTATGATTTATGTTACCTAATTACTTTAACTTATCAATAATATTACTCATCACCAAAGAGAACATGGTTGTATGGAAGGCTTTTCATGTTATAAAATAAATAAACATTATGTTCTGAAGAACTGAAGGTTAAGGTTCACGTTTTATTGATTATTTTATCTACTTTCCGTAATAGTAAATAATTATGTGTGTTATTTTTAAATGCTTTAGGCAGCGCTTCATGGAGCCCGTTTCTTTCTATCTTCTTTTTTACTTAGCTATAACGTTTAACGTTTACCGCACATGTTAATTTATTAGCCGTTAGTATTATAAATTATTTTATGCTCGACCATGCCGAAATGTAGTAATTATACACCTCGTAGCAGCCCTTTAATGCATGTCATTAAAGTACACCTATTCATTAAAGTTAAAGTTTTCGATTATTCTCGAATATGCAATCGAAAGACAATGAGGGAAACGTCACTGAGGCTGGAAAACCAATACTGTCGCAGAAGGTTATGTTCTGTTAGGCTATATAATAATTAGCGTTAATTGTGAATAATATTCAAATAAATTCAATTTGTCATCTCGTTTTTCAATTCTAAATCAATTTCCAGGTTATATCAAAATTAGTTCATGTTATTCTCTAAATTATATCAAGGTCAATGACATTATTGTTCCTCGGAAAAAATCAATACTTCCGCGTCTGCGCAGATCTCACAATTTGTGAGCTTGCACAAGGTCACTTCTGCTCTTCAGTGAGATCCGAATAAAATGAATACTTCAGAATAATTTCAAGTTAGAAATATGGTCGAGCATAAAAAGTCGTATGAAACTTGCCTATAATGGTAATTAAGACGCTCGTATGAAAATTATGAAACTCGCTTGCGCTCGTTTCATAAACAAACATATTCGCGTCTTAATTACTATCATTATAGGCTCGTTGCATAATGTAGTATCATCAATTTTATTTCGTCTCTCATATATAACAACACTGAAGGTTAAATAGGCCTTTCATATAAAATAACTTCGCAAATAGTTGTAATCACGCTACTAAAATTTGCAACCGCCATTTTGCAATGCAGAGAAGCACTTTTTTTTTCTCGTTGGCAAAGCGAAAGCGCTTTACTACAACGCTTTTAAAACACACTTGGTTTCACTTCAAAGTACGTTCTAAAATCGACTTATCTATCAAAATTTTAAATCTACCGCCACAAATTTGTACTTTGTACTGTACTCGGATCAACCGATCAATGACGTCACAGTAACTGCTCCGAACCGAACCGCTCCGTCCCCAGCCCTATTTCATACCTATTCTTGCGGGGTGAATGAGTTTTCAGGGGGCCGAAGCTGGATAGATGCATGTACGTAGACTGATATTGGTCCAATTTGCGCTATACGATGATTGTTTCAGTCGGAAAAGGTAACATTCGTGAATACAATGCTGACAGATGGCCACACTGTCTCAGTCCGGACAGAGACAGGTCCCAACTCCAGACAAATACCTGTTAACCCAAGGGCCCGAAGCACCAAGCTCTTAAATATTCATTGAGTATCTGAGACCCTTACTACCCCAAAAGTCACCCCAGCCTGTTTTTACTACGGTAGATTATAGATTAAATGAGGGGAGGTGGAGATTGTCTGTGGAATGAAATAAGAAAACCTGAAGTAATTACCCAGAGAAGAATTCTCTGCAATATCTATATTTCCTCCACAAATTTCAATACGATCAGGCCGTAGGTCGAACTTGGACCACCTGGGTGAAAGACCAGTACATTAGCTCTGAGTCACAAACGCGGAAAATTCTGTAAAAGGGAGGTACAGTACATCTCTACTTTACTTTCGGGCATAATCTATACTAATAATAAATCTGTAGCCAAAATTTTTCTGGTAATTTTCGATTTTCCAAAAATAATTGGTGTTAACATGTATAATTAACCATCCTGAAACCGAAAATCGCTTTTTTGACATTTTTGTTTGTATGTCTGTCTGGATGTTTGTTACCTTTTCACGCGATAATGGCTGACCCGATTTTTATGAAAATTGGAATATAAATTAAGTTCGTTGTAACTTAGATTTTAGGCTATATGCCATTCAAAATACTTTATTTAAAAGGTGGGTTATAAGGGGGCTTGAATGAAATAAATCGAAATATCTCCCTTATTATTAATTTTCATGAAAAATGTTACATAATAAACGTTTCTTTAAAAATAATTTCCGATAAGTTTTACTCTATACAAAATTTTGATAGGATGATATTTAATGAGATAAATGAGTTTTAAAAAATTACAATAACAACGCCATCTAAGGCGCTGTACTGAAATAAAAACAAATGACTTCGTCTTGGACAACAACAATCGAAAGCTATTAAACATAGCCTACAGAGAATGTTTCTGTGTTTGTATGAAGTAATATCGGAAGCTAATTAATTGTTTAATTATTATTTCACCATTGGAAAGTGTAGTTTCTCTAGTTGGATATAATTCTACAATGTCATTACAGTAACTTCTGAAACATACAGCAAGTAATATAAAGTATACACGTTAAAACTAAATGATATGTCAATCTTCATTAAACTATGGTTGCATGTAATAACAATTAAGAAACATGTTAAAGGAATTGTCATTGCACCAAATGAGTGCTCTCTGAACCAAAATGATTTATCCTTCTATCAAACACGAATGTTCCCTGGATAAAACGTCCTATTTTAATTATGTAATTACTTTATTAATATATCTAACAGGTGCAGCGGAGCGCACGGGTACGCCTGCTTTAATATAAATTGTTTGAATTTTCTACTTATTATACAAGCACAATGTTTATAATGCATGATGGCACTTCACAGAATCTATTGCTTGCATGATTAAGGTTAATGATTTTCCAAGTGGCTTCCTATTTTGTGGATAAAGTTAGCATTGAAATCTAATGAAGTAGAAGGATCAGTTTCCCAGTGATTATGAACAATAGATTTGACATAGTTTCTGCAACGTAGGCTCTGACAGTCAACGCAGCTCATAATGGTTAATGATACGGGCACTGGCAGACCAGTTTGCAGCCTGGTTTTGTCGTCTGTACAAATATAAAGAA
The DNA here is from genome assembly GCF_040183065.1 of Periplaneta americana. Classification (NCBI taxonomy): domain Eukaryota; kingdom Metazoa; phylum Arthropoda; class Insecta; order Blattodea; family Blattidae; genus Periplaneta; species Periplaneta americana. The sequence continues at coordinate 154,088,666 of NC_091128.1, read as the reverse complement.
GAAAAATGAATGAAGGCTAATGTGAGACTTAGGTGACGTGGAAATTATTATTGTCAATCCGCCTCTTATCAAAGACAGTGTTCATACTAATGAATATATGGAAGTTTCATTCTAATCCGCCCCTGAGCACGAGTTCTACTCTTTGAGGGGCGAGCTAAGTTTTTTTGTATATATTATATTTGATGTTACAATTATTAGCAAAATAATAAATAAATAAATAAATAAATAAATAAATAAATAAGTAAATAAATAAATAAATAAACTGTAATCATATTATCTGATATAAATCGGCCAACACCACCATCACCACCACCACCACCAACACCACCACCACCACCACCACCAACACCACCACCACCACCACCACAATCACCGTCTCATCGTTTAAGGATGATTTTTGTGGATATTTAATCTACATTACATAGGCCTATTTACAAACAGAGTATAACATTGGAAAAGATGGATTGATATGACTTACGGAGTTGTAACATATCTACAGATTGTTTCAAAAGTGGTGGACAAAAATTTAGGGATGAGAATTAAAAACGAAGAGAAGCAAAAAAGTTCCAGTAAACATGGATCCGCAAATAAAGCGTTTGCGAGATAATGTCATTGGGACCCGCTGAATACTAAGTACTAATTCCAACAAAAGCAGTGACAATTTTATTTAATTTATCATTCACGAGAAAGTAAAATTCATAATTTTGGCTTCAACACTACAGGAATGGAATGAACTTTGGTAACTCCAACTAATAGTGATTTTTTCAACTCTTATAAACAGCTGATAAGTGGACCTGACTGCGATTTTCATTTGTATACCCTCACTTCATGTTTTGAGCGTGAACGTTACTGCACTCTTCATTTGTTTACTCACACTCCTTTTTCCTCGTAACTTCACCGGAGAAATTTTTAGTTTAAATGTAGTTCTGTTTATAAGTATGCATAAGGATGTAATTATTTGACTTATTTGAACTGTTGTATCAGTGAAGCGAAGTGAGTCAGTGAAGTTATGGTTTTACAGTGCAGTGAACAGTTCCGATCAGTGATAATTTATAGCGTCAATGAAATGTGTTCTATAGTGTCAGTGAAATGTGTTACAGAGTGTCAGTGAAATGTGTGCTAAAGTGTCAGTGAAATGCGTCATAGTGCCACTACAGGGAATGAGATGAGAGTAAAGTGAAAGACTACTGAAACTTATGTAGGACCTATACATAATTATGTAGGTTGTATTGTAAAATTAGTATTTTATTTATGTTTTATTATTATTGTGTTAAATTGTATTGTGTATTCTTATTGTATTGTGTATAAAATTGTATATGTGTTGTAAAATTGTATTGTGTATTGTAAATTTTATTGTGTATTGCTTATCATTTTATTGTGTATTGTTAATATTGTAAAAACCACTGCCACCTGGTGCTTGCCCACTTGCAGTGTAAATACATACATACATACATACATACATACATACATTACATACATACATACATACATTAATTCCGGAATTTACCTGTTGAGGCCAAAGATAATAAACGTGTCTTTGTCCGGAATTTACATACGCTCGGCTTGCATCGCATTAGTCAAAATCATGCATTTCTTAAAGAGCAACCTAGTGTTACTAATATGACTACTTTCTCGCTGAGGATATTCCTCTTTGGCTAATAAGCATCAGTGAGGTTGATCACAGTAGCACCTGTAACTTACACAATTATTGGAGTGTTCTTTTAGCACGTCCGTTTCCTGTTTACAGGTCACAGTGGGAAATCCACGCTTCAGCGAACCATAAAATATAAAATGTAATAGAACGAAACAGACATCTGTCTTACTGTTGTGTTGTCTTACGTCAGAGTGGCTGTTGTCTGCTTCCTAAACTAATTACAATTAAGCAAATGGGAAATTAATTACATTGCGCCCATTAAAAATTAACTGCTTAGACCTGATTTCAACGAAGAAGATGATAAAATAAAACAGGCCTAAAAATACAATGTCCATTTAATCACATAGGTTTCCCGTTCCACTTCCCTTACTGTTTCCAATGATAGAGCCGTCATACGGCTCCGAAACGTTGGATTCGCCCATACGTGCTACATGCTCTGCCCATCTTAAACGTCAGAAATGCATATGGAGTGTTAGTTGGGAGGCTGGAGGGGGGGGGAAACCTTTGGGGAGGCCGAGACGTAGATGGGAGGATAATATTAAAATGGATTTGAGGAAGGTAGGATTATGATTAGGGACCGGATTTTTATGTAATTACATATTATATTCCTTTCAATCTAACCGTATATAAATGACAAATCTTTGCGAATCTTATAATTATCATTAATATAATCAACATATTTTTTCATATTTCCCCACATTACATAAATCTACATGTTTAGGGGGTTTATTCATTTTTACTTCTCTAAAAAAAAAATCTTCTGTTAGTGAAGTTTACAATTTGAAATAACAGACTTAAAAAGCCTTTTTGCCTACCCAAGAAAAGATATATTTCGACACGAAACATAACGTCCTTAGTTCCAGGCAAACAACAGTTTGTAAATGCCTATATTTTGAGATTTTAGTAGGTACTTCGTTTCTTACAGGGAGCAGCTGAAATGCATGTGTCCCACAGCTCCTCTTATTTTCTCCTAATCCAGTAAAGCGAAACAGTGGTTGCAGTAGTGTTGTGTCATTCATTTCACTCAGGTCTCTGGTTTTAGTACTTACAGTAGAAAGTGCAAGTGAGTTTATCTACTGCTTTTGACTAACTAAAATGGCCCTGTATCTTCAACCGTAACGACAAAAATAAAATCATGGATTGCGATGGACGAAGGTTTCACTACAGATGGAAAAATTGCAATGTGTGAAGTATGCGGTAAAAAGTCGGGTGCTCTATGAAATCACAACTGGAGAGTCTGACCTATCCTATATCTGCCACATATTGATCTTAAATACAGACGTGAACAAATTATTAGCAAAACTGAACATTTTTATTATATACTTTTACAAAATATGATTCTTCAATTCAGAATACAGTTGACATTTTTGCGCATTTACAGGTTATTAAAAAAATCAAGATTTGTATTGTATATTTTCAAAATTTGACTCTTCAATTTGGACTACAGTTGACATTTCGGATATTTCCATATTATTACCAAACTGAAGATTTTTATAATTATATTTTTACTAAATCTAACTCTTCAATTTAGACTGCACTACATTTTTGCATATTTACAAGTTATTAGCAAAATTGAAGATTTTTATTATATATTTTTACAAAATTTGACTCATCAATTTAGACTGTAGTTGACATTTTTGCACATTTACAAATTATTAGCAACATTCAGTATTTTCATTATATATATATATATATATATATTTTTTTTTTCAAAATTTGACTCTTCAATTTAGAATAAAGTTGACATATTTGCACAGGCCTATTTCCATCTACTCTAATGATAGAAATATGCAGAATTGTCAACTGTAGTCTAAATTAAAAAGTCAAAATTTGCAAACAGAATTATCATAAAAATCGTCAATTTTGTTAATAATTTTTCCACGTCTGTATGTTCATGATCTTACATATTTTGGTACATATTCAGCTTATTTTTCTTACATAAATATGTACATATTTCACACCTTGATATTACATAAAAATCCGGTCCCTAATTATGATGATAGGGACTCGATTAATCTTGCTCAGGATAGGGACCGGTGGCGGGATTATGTGAGGGCGGCAATGAACCTTCGGGTTCTCTAAAAGCCTTAAGTAAGTACAGTACAATAATTGCTCTTAAGGAAATTTTATGCGGATTCTTGAGAGCACTCAGAGGAGATGTTTTGATATCCCTGGCCTATGAAAATAACCTTGTTACAAGCTTGAAACACAAAAAGAAAAAAAAAAAAGTGGTGAGTAGGACCTTGCTCTAGCTACTCACTCAATTAATGGAGTCAAGTAATAACCAACTAACCAATAACATTTCAAAATGAAAATCAAACATCTTGACTAGAATAACTGATTATGTTACAGAAAATTTGAAACAGGCTATCATTAATTTAGAATCAATATTGTAAAAGCAATCATGACAGAGCTGTAAACATCAATCACTCTCAAATACTGACAGGTAGATTAAAAACTGGAAGCATATACACTATATACAGGTATTTGGAGAGAAAACAACGAACAAACATACTACATGATGTTACTTTATATTGTCAGGAAAACATGATATAAAATGTCCTACCGGATTTCGAATGTAAGCGTCGGGCAGTGCAAATGTTTCTTCCAGTTCTCTGCCACAGGCGGACTTACCTGTAACAAAAAAAATAACATACGCATTAGTACATTAATGCCCGGTTTCTGGAAAGGGTTAGAGTTAGAATTAGAGTTATCTATGATTTAACATGCTTATATGTTTAAAATGAGTTTCCGAAACAACAGTTATCGTTATCTTTACAGTTATCTCTGCTCCAACTGGTAACTATACCTCGGCCTGTAGTTACCTGGCTGTTAGTACTGATTCGGACAAATAGGCTACCGACATGCGACGCTACTGCATTACTGTTTCGTAAACTATAATAACTGATATTAAATAATAATATAGACTGCAATAATAGTACATTATGCAACGAGCCTATAATGATAGTAATTAAGACGCAAGTATGGATATTTATGAAACGAGCGCGAGCGTCTTAATTACCATTATAGGCAAGTTTCATAAGACTCTTTATGCTCGACCATATTTCTAACTTGAAATTATTCAGATGTATACATTTTATTTGTATCTGACAATATCGGAAGTGACCTTGTTCTAGGTCGTGAATTGTGAGACGTGCGCAGACGCGAAAGTATTGATTTTTTCCGAGGAACAATAATGTCATTGACCTTGATGTAATCCCGTTAAACTTGATATAACCTTGATTATTGAATTCGACATTGAAAAACGAGATGACAAATTGAATTTATTTGAATATTATTTACAATTAACGCTAATGATTATAGTAACAGAACATAACCTTCTGCGACAGTATTGGATTTCCAGCCTCCGTGACTTTTCGATAATTCTCTTTCGATTGCATATCCGAGAATAATCGATACTTGCGGTTTTATAACGGTACAAAGCTGACTTGTCATTGGCTGAACACCTGTAAGCTGAGTTGTCATTGGCTGAACACCTGTACTTTAATGAGTAGGTGTACTTTAATGACATGAATTAAAGGACTGCTACCAGGTGTATAATTACTACATTTCGGCATGGTCGAGCATAAATTAATTTACTATATTATCTTAATAGTTTTAAGATTTTGGCGTTTTATTTACGTAACTTACGGTAAATGTTTTACTTTCTATGACATATTAGGATAATAATGTGTGTTTATAAAGACAATTTCGAACATCTCAAGCTTCATTTTCGTCATCAACTTCAGATTGAATGTCGTCAGTCACGGAATATTTTATTTTTGGGTGTTCTACCAATGCCAATGACATTTACGGCTCTGAAAAGTTCGTTTGAATACATGAAAGCATTCATATGGGCGAATGTGAAATATTTTAATATGTTTATCAATATGGCTTCCATAGCCACCACAGCTGAATACGGTTCCAGTTTTGAAGCAGAAGTTACATCTAGCTCTCTCTCCACTAGTATTATTTATCTCGATAATCACGCCAAATACCAACAATTATTGTTTTTAATCATATTACGATTGAGATGGAATTGTACATGTATACTATCGTTTATCACACGGTTCCTTAATTAAAAAGCCTTGCACCTACTAGTGCAGAGCTCACTGTACCTATCAGCCATATTACTACTGAAAACTTCTGCAAACAGAAATAACTATAAATAACTAAAAAATCACTAACAGAATACTAGTGGCGACATCTATGGACGACAATAGATACTGAACTTTAAGTTACCTTGACTGTTAGTTACAAGCGCTGATAAATCTACATTTAACTTTCAGGAAACTCATGAAAGTTATCAGTGCTGTTAAATTTATAAGAGATGGCTAAGTAACTGAGAGTTAACTGACGTGTACCAGAAACCGGCCATTAGTATATAAAGTCAATCTGATCAAAAACATATTTGTATTTTGACAGTTTTGAAGAAAATTGTCTCCATAATATTAGAGTGACATGGATATGAGAGAAGTATACCTTTCTCAAAGAAACCTAAATTATAGTCTAACAATGTTACTGAAGAATTTTGATCTGACATCGTGCGATATATTCGGAGCAATTACACTCATATAAGCTGTCCAGCGGCAAGCATCAATGTAACAAGTAGAGTTGAACAACGATCGAAAAAGCAAGAGTATAAGCACTCGCAAAGCCGAAAACCCACACTACAGTATTGCCTACGTCGTTGACTGCTTAGGCGAACTGTCAAGACATCGGAAGTGTTCAACTCTCGAACGTCAAGCAGCTTTGAACCGTCAAAGTTGTTTATACCAGACTGAACTTTTATCTATTTTGGTAACTTTTATACCTGTATAAACAATCAAGCAGCTATTTGAAATATTATCTCTACCTTTCAATGTAGCTATAATAATTCGTTCCCCAATCTTTATTTAATTACTAGGCTCTTATTAAAAGGCCAGGATTTTTTCCTATATTTGATATCAAGTGCACAAACTCAAGTAAAAAGATAATAATGCTTCATTTAACGTTATGTTTTAAGATCCTCAGGAATGCAAATTTATTTGCATAGGTGGAACACTCAAGTAGCACACATTTGCAAAAAAATATTTTCTCAACTTCACTCCTTGTTCCATATGAAATAATTTCTACCACTTAATCTAAAAAAGATTCTTATTCAGACGCTTGTAATGCCCCATTTTGATTATTGCGATTCCTTGCTAATTAATGTAAGTTCACTCTTAGCTGAGAGACTACAACGTGTTCATAATGTGTGCATACGATTCATCTGCAATACTCGTAAATTTGACCATATAACACCTTCCTCCAGTTACTTTCATGGCACCCATGAAGGAACGAAGAACAATACATTCACTGTCTCTTCTGTTTAGAATCATGCATACTTCTACTCCGAATTATCTGTTATCGCGCTTTCAATGTCTTACAACTCTTCTAAACCGACATCAAGCACTTCTTTCTATCTCTCATCATAGAACGTCTTTATACTCATCTTCCTATCTGTAGAAATACATCGCCCCTGGAATTCGTTACCTAATGACGTCAGGGACTGCCGGACTTTATCACAATTCAAAATTAAATTGGAAAATTTTGTCTTATTTAATGTTTTTAGGTACTGCTGATTTCTGTTTTTTTTTTCTTTTTTAATCTAGATTAAAACTGCAAGTTTCTTGTTTATGTTAGTTAATCAGTTAGGATACAATTAATTATGATACTTAATCACTCATTTAAAGTCTGTGTGACTGCAATCTGTGTATATTTTTGTGTGGCTTTACTTTGTTTATAGTGTTTTTTTCACTCTCTCTTTATTTTTTGTGTAGCTTTATTTTGTATATAGTGTATGTTTTATGTTTATTTCTTTTATTGTATTTGTATTTCTGGTGTTGTGGAAGAGAAGGCCTGATGGCCTTAAGTACACCAGAATAAATAAATAAATAAATAAATAAATAAATAAATAAATAAATAAATAAATAAATAAATAAATAAATAATATTTGATAATGGAACCAGAAAATTCTAATAACTATGATACAGTTTTGTTTTGTCTTTTTGTGTCAGTTAAATATCTCTAATGTTATTTATTTCAATGATGTACGTTATTCAAAGTTACGAAATTTCCACGTCGACCAAATCCTATTTCGAGAATGATGAGCAAGAATCGAAGCGCACGGAAATTACGAGACGAGCCTCGAAAGACAAGTGAAACGAACACAGCAAGCGAGAGCGGTAGATTTGTTCATCTCTAGTAACCAGGGACGCCCAAACTATGGCCCGCCTTCGCTCTTGTAACAACTGAAAATTTTATGTTAAATCACTGGCGATTTTAGATTTTTACTTGAACACTACTCGACAGGATAGCGACCGATGGCGGGCTTATGTGAGGGCGGCAATGAACCTCCGGGCTCCTTAAAAGTCGTAAGTGTATGTTTCAATTGGAGAAAAGATTTGGATGTCATACTTTAATACCACAAACTAATTTACTTTAGAAGCACATTAGAAATAAAATTCAACCGCATAATTATTTTAATGATACAGTACGCTATGCTGAAGAAATTTCGCGTGTTTAAATTTATAGCTAATGACAGGCAATGAAATATGAAAGTAGACGAGCATCTTGAGACTATATGAAATTAAAATGTTGTACTAGGTCAGAAAGCATAGGTAGACATAACGGCTCGGTTAGAGAAGCCAACGTATTATAGTAGGAACGATCATGATTTTGAAATCAAATGTAGGAAACAGAAAACGGATGTAGATAAATTCTCATTTTTAAAACAGAACTATAAATGATTGAATGGCCTACCTGCAGCGGTCTTTGAGGGCTGTCCTTCCTTAAGGAGATTCAAAAATAACTTAAAAAGTTGTGTATAAAGTGTAAATTAAAATTAAGGTGACATTTAACATTTAATTTTTTTAAGGTGACATGTATTTATTTAGCTTGACGAGTTACTCCCTTGTTTTGAATTGTAAATTATTTTAAAATAGCGTGTAAGAGGGTCTTAGATTGGAAATGTTTAGTTTAAATGTAGTTCTGTTTATAAGTATGCATAAGGATGTAATTATTTGTCTTATTTGAGCTGTTGCATCAGTGAAGCGAGGTGAGTCAGTGAAGTTATGGTTTTACAGTGTAGTGAACAGTTCCGATCAGTGATAATTTATAGCGTCAATGAAATGTGTTCTATAGTGTCAGTGAAATGCGTCATAGTGCCACTACAGTGAGTGAGATGAGAGTAAAGTGAAAGATTATGTAGGGCTTATACATATGTAGGTTGTATTGTAAAATTAGGTTCACTTATTAATTAGGTTACTTTATGTATTATTAATTGCAATTAATGTGTTAAATTGTATTGTGTACTGTATAATTGTATTGTGTATTGTAATTTTATTGTGTATTGTTTATATTGTGTATACCACTGCCGCCGGGTTTTTGCCCACTTTCAGCGTATTTATTTTTATTTTATTGGGTTATTTTACGACGCTGTATCAACATCTAGGTTATTTAGCATCTGAATGAAATGAAGGTGATAATGCCGGTGAAATGAGTCCGGGGTCCAGCACCGAAAGTTACCCAGCATTTGCTCGTATTGGGTTGACAGAAAACCTCGGAAAAAACCTCAACCAGGTAACTTTCCCCGACCGGGATTCGAACCCGGGCCACCTGGTTTCGCGGCCAGACGCGCTGACCGTTACTCCACAGGTGTGGACACTTGCAGTGTACATACTGTTCTCCAACCAGGAGATAAACCGTGAAAGGAATGTGCTTACTATTGCGTCATGTATTGGAGCGAAGTAGATAGATAATATTAGAGTTATAACGTCAGGTTAAAAATCATGCGCTCTCCTCCATATGTTATTTCCTGTATGGAGGGATTAAAAGACCAAGAGATTAACAGTAATCTAATTTTGTAACTAGGGTAGTATAAAAATGTGTTATGGTTTGTGCTTTGAGAGACAGCCAATAGAGATATGAGTACCCACGTGTGTGACCTTATGACATCTTATGACATCAACATTCATTCACAGCATCAGCCCGCTTCCCTTAATTCCCTGGAGACTTTCTCGTGGTTGGAGTACATACATACATACATACATACATACATACATACATACATACATACATACATACATACATTACTAGAAAAATTAAGACATTAAACATACAAATCAGAGACGTATATAGCTACAGTAGGCTATGCAGCTACAGATTCAGGACGTCTAGAGGTCGATCACTTTCACTCATGATACGTACTTCTATTACTCTTGACAGACTCGCTTTGAATCGTAGAAAGGTATAAATGTCGCGTGTAATCAACTGAGACAGAAGTAGAAGAAGCAAAAGAGAAACAAACATTCACATGCATTTGCCTACTTTTTTGTACCTTGGCCGCATCTAATCCTTGAAAGTTTTTATACGTCTGGTAGTGGAATTTGCGGCTACAGAATATGCATTGTGTAAGCACAATTCCCTTCCGTATCTTTTGTTTAGAGTTTAACGCACTAATACTTCTCATGAGCTCTTATTTCTTTACAAGTCATGATGAGAATGTTAATATCACATTCCACTGTCAACGTCTTTGCATCCTTGTAAACAATTCACAATTCATCGTTCTGTTTACTAACCGAGAAACACAGAAGAAATGCATATCTAGTGATAGGCCAAGCGAATCGTGCCCACATTCTGTCATTGAAAACGTAACTGATGTGAACTGAAAGTGTCTCGCTCATCTCATGAATTAGTAATATACAAAATAGTTTCCAAAATGATAGAGAATGGCTGTTGATAGAAGCGTAGTTTGGTATTTTTACACATTAAATATTAATAGAAATGAAAGCAAATAATTTTGATAAAGCACACGAAAATTATAAATTTAATACGATGCCTTCAAACAATGTATACTAACTATCTACTACTAAATTAAGCAACTATAAACCAAGAGATAACATAAAATTTAAACAAAATACGAAAGAAAGAAACTATTAAGCAATAGGATACAAAAAAAAGTAAGTTAAACTTTCAATGGATACAATCACAAAGAAAACACACAGGAAATCAGAAAAAAAAAATATACCTTTAATACTGACAATCACAAACCAAACATAAAGAAAATCAGAAAAAAAAAACTAAACCTTCAATACATACAATCACAAACCAAACACAAAAGAAAACATAATAAAAACAATGGACCATCAATAGCATAAATACACGTCAAAAAATAACTTCCATACTCCATCGGCAAGTCTATCGTGCTATCAAAAAGGAGTGCGTTATATGGCAGTAAAAATTTTTAATAGCCTCCCTATCGATATAAAAAATGAAACTCAAAACATAAAATTGTTTAGGGCCAAATTAAAGAAGTACCTAATTTCTCACGCCTTCTATTCTGTAGGTGAATTCATGACATTCAATAACACTTCATGAAATTGATACTAAAACTTTGTGTTGTACTAGTAGACTATATTGTAAATCTCTTCTGTATATATTCCAACTAGACTGTGACTATAAATTAAGATTTTATAATAGTATTAAGTTTTTTGACTTGTTCCATATTCTAGCTGTAAGCAATGTATGAATACCATGGAATGTTAATAAATACAATACAATACAATACAATGGATATCATTAGAAACCAATAGCAAAGTAGGAAGGAAAGCAAATCATTTTGATAAAGCACATGAAAATTATATATTTAATACGATGCCTTCAAACAATGTATACTATCTACTACTAAATTAAGCAACTATAAACCTAGCAATAACATAAAATTAAAAAAAAATACGAATGAAAGAAACTATTAAACAATCGGATACAAAAACAGTAATTTAAACTTTCAATGGATACAATCACAAACAAAACAGACTGCAAATCAGAAAAAAATTATACCTTCAATACTGACAATCACAAACCAAACACAAAAGAAATCATAAGAAAAAGAATGGACCAACAATGGATATCATTAGAAACCAATCGCAAGGTATATCAGAAACAAAACAACGAGCTTTCAATGAAACAATTATAAAGAAAAGAAAGTTTTAGTGGATAAATGACAAACCAATTATAAATAATATCAGGGAAACAATAAACCTTCTATGGATACAATCACAAACCAATTATAAAGGAAATAAATTAGTATTCAATACATTAAGTCACAAACCAAACACAAAGGAAATCGGAAAGGAAACAACGGACCATAATGGATATCATTACGAACCAATCGCAAAGCAAATCAGAAACAAAACAATAAACTAATGGATACAATTACAAACCAATCATAAAATAACTCATTAAAACAATAACATTTCAGTGGATAGAATCACAAACTAATCATAAAGGAAGTGAGAAAAGCTATAAAGCTCCAATGGACACAATCACAAAGGAAATTTCTAAAACGATAAAGTCTCAGTGGATACAATCATAAATGAAATCAGAAAATTAATAAACCTTCAATAAACATTCAATAGGCAATCACAAACCAAGTACAAATGAAATCAGAATAGCAATAAACCTTCAATGTATACAATCACAAACAAATCGAAAAATAAATAAAATAATATACCTTCAATTGATACATTCACAAGCCAATCATAAAGGAAATCAGAAAAAATAAACTTCAATGGATAAAATTTGCAAACAAATTAATTATGACGAAAATCAGAAAAATAATTAACCTTCAATCAACACAGTCACAAACCAACCGTAAAGGAAATCAGAAAAAGCAATAAATATTCAATTGATGCAATCACAAACTAATGGTGAAGGACATCAGAGAAAACAATAAATTTTCAATTGAT